>NW_027395436.1:0-46575 GCF_047511655.1 Castor canadensis | reverse complement strand
ACTTGAAAGGGGCTCTTTTGCACAACATTGATGTTACTCCCCCTGAAAACCGTGAGAGTTAGGCAGTATTCCCTTGAACACGTAATTCAATTCACCATGCTTAACAAGCTGCTTGACCCTCTTGCTTGTAACACTTATGCTTCTCTTACAGGAGAAACAGTGCTTCTTCCTTACATTGAAACAGGGCTACTCTGCACAAAGATAATATTCTTCACATTGTAAAATCCTGAGAGACAGTTAGTATTCCTTTGTAGAGCTCACTCAATTCTCACTTTTAAACAACATTCTAGACCCTCTTGCTGCTGGAATTAATGGTATTCATACATCCTAAACTGTTCTTCTTCCATTCAGTTGAATGCAGCTATTTGGCCCAACGGTGATGTTCCTCACACATGAAAAAACTCAGGGGTAGTCAGTATTCCCTTCAACAGGTAACTCATTTCTCGTGAGGAAACAAGTTGCTAAATATTCCTGCTTCTCACACATTGCATCCTGCCCTGAGCTACAAGGGTTTGTCCATTTAGTGGGAAGCACTTATTTTTCAAGGAGTGAATGGTTCTCCATTGTCAAAGGCTTTCATTTGGCAAGCATTCCTTTCACATGCTAATTCAACTCTCACAGGGAAACACAATGTGCTTGCAACTCCTGCTGCAAACCTTGCCATCTGCTTGCAAGAGACACAGTGCATGTTCCATTCAGTTGAAAGGGCCTATTGGCACAAAGATGGAATTGCTCACACTGTCAAACCCTGACAGATAGGAAGTGTTAATTTTGAATGCTAAATCAATTGAAGCTGCTAAACAAAGTGCTAGAGCATCTTTCTTGTAACCTTTGTGGTTCTCCTACAAGACATACAGTAATCCTTCCCTCCATTGAAAGAGGCAATTTTGCAGCAAAATGATGGTCCTCACACTTCCAAACTGTGAGAGGCAGCTGGTGTTCCTTTTAGAACTTCAGTCCACTCACACTGTTACACAACTTGCTAGACCCTCTTGCTTCTAACCTCAATAAGTTTCTTAGAAGAGCCTCACAACTTCTTCCATTCTCTTCAAAGGGGTGATGTTGCACTACGGTGATATTCCTCATCCCTGAAAACACTGAGTGGTAGGCAGTATTCCTTTAACCAAGTTACTCAATTCTCATCCGAAGACAAGCTGCTTCACCCTCCTGCTTGTAACCATTCATACTTTTCTTACAACATACGCACCGCTGGATCCAGTCACTTGAAAGAGGAGATTTTGCACAAAATTGAAGGTTCACACACATAAAAACACTGAGAGGTCTCAGTATGTCCTTAAACAGCTAACTCAGTTGAGAATCCTCAACAGAGTGCTAGGCCCTCTTCTTGTTAACAGTAATGACTGTCTTAGGAGACCAACAATGCATTTCCATTCACTCGAATGGGGCAATTTTGAAGAACATGGTAGTCCTCATCCCTGAAAGCCCTGAGAGGTAGGTAGTATTCCATGAAACAACTAACTCAATTCACAACGCTGAAGAAGGTGCTTGACCCTCTTCCTTCTAACATGAATGATTTTCTTACAAGAGCTACAGTGTTTCTCCATTGACTTCAGAGAGGCAATTTTGCACAAAGGTGATGTTCCTGACCCAGGAAAACACTGAGAGGTAGGCAGTATTCCTTCAAACAGCTAGGTCAATTCACAGTGCTAAACAAGTTGCTAGACCCTGTTGCTTCAAACATTAATGACTCTCTCACAAGACATACCAGGAATCTCCCTTTCGCTTGTAAGGGATACTTTGGAAATGTTGTGTTCCTCACCCATGTAAATGCTGAGAGGTAGGCAGTTTTCCTTTACCCAGCTAACTCAGTCTACAAAGCTGAACAAGGTGGTAGCCCCTTTTCATACTAACATGAATGGTTCTCTCACAAGATCAACAGTGCTTCTTCCAATCCCTTTAAAGGGGTTATTTTGCACATACCTGGTATTGCTCACCCCTGAAAACACTGAGTTGCAGGCACTATTCCTTTCAAGAAGAATATCAATTCACCTTGGAAAACTAGGTGCTTGACCCTCCTGCTGCTAACATTCATACTTGTCTTCCAAGAGATGTAGTGCTGGTTCCACTGACTTGAAAGAAGCAATTTTGCACAAACTTCATGTTCCTCACCCATAAAAACACTGAGAGCGAGGCAGTATTCCCTTGAACAGGTAACTCAATTCACAATGCAGAACAGGGTGCTACACCCTCTTGCTTCTAAAAATAAAGATTGTCCTACAAGTGCTACAGTAAGCCTCCATTCACTTGAATGGGGCTCTTTTGCAGAACATTGATGCTACTCCCCTGAAAACAGTGAGATGTAGGCAGTATTCCTTCAAACAGCTAGGTCAATTCACAGTGCTATACAAGTTGCTAGACCCTGCGCTTGAAACATTAATGACTCCCTTACAAGAACTACCAGGAATCTCCCTTTCGCTTGTAAGGGATAGTTTGGAAATGTTGTGTTCCTCACCCATGAAAACGCTGAGAGGGAAGCAGCATTCCTTTACCCAGCTAACTCAGTTCACAATGCTGAAGAAGGTGGCAGCCCCTTTTGTTTCTCACATGAATGATTCTCTCACAAGTTCGACAGTGCTTCTTCCAATCCCTTTAAGGGGGTTATTTTGCACATAGCTGGTATTGCTCACCCATGAAAACACTGAGTTGCAGGCACTATTCCTTTCAAGAAGAATATCAGTTCACCTTGGAAAACTAGGTGCTTGACCCTCCTGCTGCTAACATTCATACTTCTCCTCCAAGTGATGTAGTGCTGATTCCATTGACTTGAAAGAGGCAATTTTGCACAAACCTCATGTTCCTCACCCATGAAAACACAGAGAGTTAGGCAGTATTCCCTTGAACAGGTAACTCAATTCACAATGCTAAACAGGGTGCTAGACCCTCTTGCTTCTCACATTAATGATTGTCTTACAAGAGCTACAGTAAGCCTCCTTTCACTTGAAAGGGGCTCTTTTGCACAACATTGATGTTACTCCCCCTGAAAACCGTGAGAGTTAGGCAGTATTCCCTTGAACACGTAATTCAATTCACCATGCTTAACAAGCCGCTTGACCCTCTTGCTTGTAACACTTATGCTTCTCTTACAGGAGAAACAGTGCTTCTTCCTTACATTGAAACAGGGCTACTCTGCACAAAGATAATATTCTTCACATTGTAAAATCCTGAGAGACAGTTAGTATTCCTTTGTAGAGCTCACTCAATTCTCACTTTTAAACAACATTCTAGACCCTCTTGCTGCTGGAATTAATGGTATTCATACATCCTAAACTGTTCTTCTTCCATTCAGTTGAATGCAGCTATTTGGCCCAAAGGTGATGTTCCTCACACATGAAAAAACTCAGGGGTAGTCAGTATTCCCTTCAACAGGTAACTCATTTCTCGTGAGGAAACAAGTTGCTAAATATTCCTGCTTCTCACACATTGCATCCTGCCCTGAGCTACAAGGGTTTGTCCATTTAGTGGGAAGCACTTATTTTTCAAGGAGTGAATGGTTCTCCATTGTCAAAGGCTTTCATTTGGCAAGCATTCCTTTCACATGCTAATTCAACTCTCACAGGGAAACACAATGTGCTTGCAACTCCTGCTGCAAACCTTGCCATCTGCTTGCAAGAGACACAGTGCATGTTCCATTCAGTTGAAAGGGCCTATTGGCACAAAGATGGAATTGCTCACACTGTCAAACCCTGACAGATAGGAAGTGTTAATTTTGAATGCTAAATCAATTGAAGCTGCTAAACAAAGTGCTAGAGCATCTTTCTTGTAACCTTTGTGGTTCTCCTACAAGACATACAGTAATCCTTCCCTCCATTGAAAGAGGCAATTTTGCAGCAAAATGATGGTCCTCACACTTCCAAACTGTGAGAGGCAGCTGGTGTTCCTTTTAGAACTTCAGTCCACTCACACTGTTACACAACTTGCTAGACCCTCTTGCTTCTAACCTCAATAAGTTTCTTAGAAGAGCCTCACAACTTCTTCCATTCTCTTCAAAGGGGTGATGTTGCACTAAGGTGATATTCCTCATCCCTGAAAACACTGAGTGGTAGGCAGTATTCCTTTAACCAAGTTACTCAATTCTCATCCGAAGACAAGCTGCTTCACCCTCCTGCTTGTAACCATTCATACTTTTCTTACAACATACGCACCGCTGGATCCAGTCACTTGAAAGAGGAGATTTTGCACAAAATTGAAGGTTCACACACATAAAAACACTGAGAGGTCTCAGTATGTCCTTAAACAGCTAACTCAGTTGAGAATCCTCAACAGAGTGCTAGGCCCTCTTCTTGTTAACAGTAATGACTGTCTTAGGAGACCAACAATGCATTTCCATTCACTCGAATGGGGCAATTTTGAAGAACATGGTAGTCCTCATCCCTGAAAGCCCTGAGAGGTAGGTAGTATTCCATGAAACAACTAACTCAATTCACAACGCTGAAGAAGGTGCTTGACCCTCTTCCTTCTAACATGAATGATTTTCTTACAAGAGCTACAGTGTTTCTCCATTGACTTCAGAGAGGCAATTTTGCACAAAGGTGATGTTCCTGACCCAGGAAAACACTGAGAGGTAGGCAGTATTCCTTCAAACAGCTAGGTCAATTCACAGTGCTAAACAAGTTGCTAGACCCTGTTGCTTCAAACATTAATGACTCTCTCACAAGACATACCAGGAATCTCCCTTTCGCTTGTAAGGGATACTTTGGAAATGTTGTGTTCCTCACCCATGTAAATGCTGAGAGGTAGGCAGTTTTCCTTTACCCAGCTAACTCAGTCTACAAAGCTGAACAAGGTGGTAGCCCCTTTTCATACTAACATGAATGGTTCTCTCACAAGATCAACAGTGCTTCTTCCAATCCCTTTAAAGGGGTTATTTTGCACATACCTGGTATTGCTCACCCCTGAAAACACTGAGTTGCAGGCACTATTCCTTTCAAGAAGAATATCAATTCACCTTGGAAAACTAGGTGCTTGACCCTCCTGCTGCTAACATTCATACTTGTCTTCCAAGAGATGTAGTGCTGGTTCCACTGACTTGAAAGAAGCAATTTTGCACAAACTTCATGTTCCTCACCCATAAAAACACTGAGAGCGAGGCAGTATTCCCTTGAACAGGTAACTCAATTCACAATGCAGAACAGGGTGCTACACCCTCTTGCTTCTAAAAATAAAGATTGTCCTACAAGTGCTACAGTAAGCCTCCATTCACTTGAATGGGGCTCTTTTGCAGAACATTGATGCTACTCCCCTGAAAACAGTGAGATGTAGGCAGTATTCCTTCAAACAGCTAGGTCAATTCACAGTGCTATACAAGTTGCTAGACCCTGCGCTTGAAACATTAATGACTCCCTTACAAGAACTACCAGGAATCTCCCTTTCGCTTGTAAGGGATAGTTTGGAAATGTTGTGTTCCTCACCCATGAAAACGCTGAGAGGGAAGCAGCATTCCTTTACCCAGCTAACTCAGTTCACAATGCTGAAGAAGGTGGCAGCCCCTTTTGTTTCTCACATGAATGATTCTCTCACAAGTTCGACAGTGCTTCTTCCAATCCCTTTAAGGGGGTTATTTTGCACATAGCTGGTATTGCTCACCCATGAAAACACTGAGTTGCAGGCACTATTCCTTTCAAGAAGAATATCAGTTCACCTTGGAAAACTAGGTGCTTGACCCTCCTGCTGCTAACATTCATACTTCTCCTCCAAGTGATGTAGTGCTGATTCCATTGACTTGAAAGAGGCAATTTTGCACAAACCTCATGTTCCTCACCCATGAAAACACAGAGAGTTAGGCAGTATTCCCTTGAACAGGTAACTCAATTCACAATGCTAAACAGGGTGCTAGACCCTCTTGCTTCTCACATTAATGATTGTCTTACAAGAGCTACAGTAAGCCTCCTTTCACTTGAAAGGGGCTCTTTTGCACAACATTGATGTTACTCCCCCTGAAAACCGTGAGAGTTAGGCAGTATTCCCTTGAACACGTAATTCAATTCACCATGCTTAACAAGCCGCTTGACCCTCTTGCTTGTAACACTTATGCTTCTCTTACAGGAGAAACAGTGCTTCTTCCTTACATTGAAACAGGGCTACTCTGCACAAAGATAATATTCTTCACATTGTAAAATCCTGAGAGACAGTTAGTATTCCTTTGTAGAGCTCACTCAATTCTCACTTTTAAACAACATTCTAGACCCTCTTGCTGCTGGAATTAATGGTATTCATACATCCTAAACTGTTCTTCTTCCATTCAGTTGAATGCAGCTATTTGGCCCAAAGGTGATGTTCCTCACACATGAAAAAACTCAGGGGTAGTCAGTATTCCCTTCAACAGGTAACTCATTTCTCGTGAGGAAACAAGTTGCTAAATATTCCTGCTTCTCACACATTGCATCCTGCCCTGAGCTACAAGGGTTTGTCCATTTAGTGGGAAGCACTTATTTTTCAAGGAGTGAATGGTTCTCCATTGTCAAAGGCTTTCATTTGGCAAGCATTCCTTTCACATGCTAATTCAACTCTCACAGGGAAACACAATGTGCTTGCAACTCCTGCTGCAAACCTTGCCATCTGCTTGCAAGAGACACAGTGCATGTTCCATTCAGTTGAAAGGGCCTATTGGCACAAAGATGGAATTGCTCACACTGTCAAACCCTGACAGATAGGAAGTGTTAATTTTGAATGCTAAATCAATTGAAGCTGCTAAACAAAGTGCTAGAGCATCTTTCTTGTAACCTTTGTGGTTCTCCTACAAGACATACAGTAATCCTTCCCTCCATTGAAAGAGGCAATTTTGCAGCAAAATGATGGTCCTCACACTTCCAAACTGTGAGAGGCAGCTGGTGTTCCTTTTAGAACTTCAGTCCACTCACACTGTTACACAACTTGCTAGACCCTCTTGCTTCTAACCTCAATAAGTTTCTTAGAAGAGCCTCACAACTTCTTCCATTCTCTTCAAAGGGGTGATGTTGCACTAAGGTGATATTCCTCATCCCTGAAAACACTGAGTGGTAGGCAGTATTCCTTTAACCAAGTTACTCAATTCTCATCCGAAGACAAGCTGCTTCACCCTCCTGCTTGTAACCATTCATACTTTTCTTACAACATACGCACCGCTGGATCCAGTCACTTGAAAGAGGAGATTTTGCACAAAATTGAAGGTTCACACACATAAAAACACTGAGAGGTCTCAGTATGTCCTTAAACAGCTAACTCAGTTGAGAATCCTCAACAGAGTGCTAGGCCCTCTTCTTGTTAACAGTAATGACTGTCTTAGGAGACCAACAATGCATTTCCATTCACTCGAATGGGGCAATTTTGAAGAACATGGTAGTCCTCATCCCTGAAAGCCCTGAGAGGTAGGTAGTATTCCATGAAACAACTAACTCAATTCACAACGCTGAAGAAGGTGCTTGACCCTCTTCCTTCTAACATGAATGATTTTCTTACAAGAGCTACAGTGTTTCTCCATTGACTTCAGAGAGGCAATTTTGCACAAAGGTGATGTTCCTGACCCAGGAAAACACTGAGAGGTAGGCAGTATTCCTTCAAACAGCTAGGTCAATTCACAGTGCTAAACAAGTTGCTAGACCCTGTTGCTTCAAACATTAATGACTCTCTCACAAGACATACCAGGAATCTCCCTTTCGCTTGTAAGGGATACTTTGGAAATGTTGTGTTCCTCACCCATGTAAATGCTGAGAGGTAGGCAGTTTTCCTTTACCCAGCTAACTCAGTCTACAAAGCTGAACAAGGTGGTAGCCCCTTTTCATACTAACATGAATGGTTCTCTCACAAGATCAACAGTGCTTCTTCCAATCCCTTTAAAGGGGTTATTTTGCACATACCTGGTATTGCTCACCCCTGAAAACACTGAGTTGCAGGCACTATTCCTTTCAAGAAGAATATCAATTCACCTTGGAAAACTAGGTGCTTGACCCTCCTGCTGCTAACATTCATACTTGTCTTCCAAGAGATGTAGTGCTGGTTCCACTGACTTGAAAGAAGCAATTTTGCACAAACTTCATGTTCCTCACCCATAAAAACACTGAGAGCGAGGCAGTATTCCCTTGAACAGGTAACTCAATTCACAATGCAGAACAGGGTGCTACACCCTCTTGCTTCTAAAAATAAAGATTGTCCTACAAGTGCTACAGTAAGCCTCCATTCACTTGAATGGGGCTCTTTTGCAGAACATTGATGCTACTCCCCTGAAAACAGTGAGATGTAGGCAGTATTCCTTCAAACAGCTAGGTCAATTCACAGTGCTATACAAGTTGCTAGACCCTGCGCTTGAAACATTAATGACTCCCTTACAAGAACTACCAGGAATCTCCCTTTCGCTTGTAAGGGATAGTTTGGAAATGTTGTGTTCCTCACCCATGAAAACGCTGAGAGGGAAGCAGCATTCCTTTACCCAGCTAACTCAGTTCACAATGCTGAAGAAGGTGGCAGCCCCTTTTGTTTCTCACATGAATGATTCTCTCACAAGTTCGACAGTGCTTCTTCCAATCCCTTTAAGGGGGTTATTTTGCACATAGCTGGTATTGCTCACCCATGAAAACACTGAGTTGCAGGCACTAGTCCTTTCAAGAAGAATATCAGTTCACCTTGGAAAACTAGGTGCTTGACCCTCCTGCTGCTAACATTCATACTTCTCCTCCAAGTGATGTAGTGCTGATTCCATTGACTTGAAAGAGGCAATTTTGCACAAACCTCATGTTCCTCACCCATGAAAACACAGAGAGTTAGGCAGTATTCCCTTGAACAGGTAACTCAATTCACAATGCTGAACAGGGTGCTAGACCCTCTTGCTTCTCACATTAATGATTGTCTTACAAGAGCTACAGTAAGCCTCCATTCACTTGAAAGGGGCTCTTTTGCACAACATTGATGTTACTCCCCCTGAAAACCGTGAGAGTTAGGCAGTATTCCCTTGAACACGTAATTCAATTCACCATGCTTAACAAGCTGCTTGACCCTCTTGCTTGTAACACTTATGCTTCTCTTACAGGAGAAACAGTGCTTCTTCCTTACATTGAAACAGGGCTACTCTGCACAAAGATAATATTCTTCACATTGTAAAATCCTGAGAGACAGTTAGTATTCCTTTGTAGAGCTCACTCAATTCTCACTTTTAAACAACATTCTAGACCCTCTTGCTGCTGGAATTAATGGTATTCATACATCCTAAACTGTTCTTCTTCCATTCAGTTGAATGCAGCTATTTGGCCCAACGGTGATGTTCCTCACACATGAAAAAACTCAGGGGTAGTCAGTATTCCCTTCAACAGGTAACTCATTTCTCGTGAGGAAACAAGTTGCTAAATATTCCTGCTTCTCACACATTGCATCCTGCCCTGAGCTACAAGGGTTTGTCCATTTAGTGGGAAGCACTTATTTTTCAAGGAGTGAATGGTTCTCCATTGTCAAAGGCTTTCATTTGGCAAGCATTCCTTTCACATGCTAATTCAACTCTCACAGGGAAACACAATGTGCTTGCAACTCCTGCTGCAAACCTTGCCATCTGCTTGCAAGAGACACAGTGCATGTTCCATTCAGTTGAAAGGGCCTATTGGCACAAAGATGGAATTGCTCACACTGTCAAACCCTGACAGATAGGAAGTGTTAATTTTGAATGCTAAATCAATTGAAGCTGCTAAACAAAGTGCTAGAGCATCTTTCTTGTAACCTTTGTGGTTCTCCTACAAGACATACAGTAATCCTTCCCTCCATTGAAAGAGGCAATTTTGCAGCAAAATGATGGTCCTCACACTTCCAAACTGTGAGAGGCAGCTGGTGTTCCTTTTAGAACTTCAGTCCACTCACACTGTTACACAACTTGCTAGACCCTCTTGCTTCTAACCTCAATAAGTTTCTTAGAAGAGCCTCACAACTTCTTCCATTCTCTTCAAAGGGGTGATGTTGCACTACGGTGATATTCCTCATCCCTGAAAACACTGAGTGGTAGGCAGTATTCCTTTAACCAAGTTACTCAATTCTCATCCGAAGACAAGCTGCTTCACCCTCCTGCTTGTAACCATTCATACTTTTCTTACAACATACGCACCGCTGGATCCAGTCACTTGAAAGAGGAGATTTTGCACAAAATTGAAGGTTCACACACATAAAAACACTGAGAGGTCTCAGTATGTCCTTAAACAGCTAACTCAGTTGAGAATCCTCAACAGAGTGCTAGGCCCTCTTCTTGTTAACAGTAATGACTGTCTTAGGAGACCAACAATGCATTTCCATTCACTCGAATGGGGCAATTTTGAAGAACATGGTAGTCCTCATCCCTGAAAGCCCTGAGAGGTAGGTAGTATTCCATGAAACAACTAACTCAATTCACAACGCTGAAGAAGGTGCTTGACCCTCTTCCTTCTAACATGAATGATTTTCTTACAAGAGCTACAGTGTTTCTCCATTGACTTCAGAGAGGCAATTTTGCACAAAGGTGATGTTCCTGACCCAGGAAAACACTGAGAGGTAGGCAGTATTCCTTCAAACAGCTAGGTCAATTCACAGTGCTAAACAAGTTGCTAGACCCTGTTGCTTCAAACATTAATGACTCTCTCACAAGACATACCAGGAATCTCCCTTTCGCTTGTAAGGGATACTTTGGAAATGTTGTGTTCCTCACCCATGTAAATGCTGAGAGGTAGGCAGTTTTCCTTTACCCAGCTAACTCAGTCTACAAAGCTGAACAAGGTGGTAGCCCCTTTTCATACTAACATGAATGGTTCTCTCACAAGATCAACAGTGCTTCTTCCAATCCCTTTAAAGGGGTTATTTTGCACATACCTGGTATTGCTCACCCCTGAAAACACTGAGTTGCAGGCACTATTCCTTTCAAGAAGAATATCAATTCACCTTGGAAAACTAGGTGCTTGACCCTCCTGCTGCTAACATTCATACTTGTCTTCCAAGAGATGTAGTGCTGGTTCCACTGACTTGAAAGAAGCAATTTTGCACAAACTTCATGTTCCTCACCCATAAAAACACTGAGAGCGAGGCAGTATTCCCTTGAACAGGTAACTCAATTCACAATGCAGAACAGGGTGCTACACCCTCTTGCTTCTAAAAATAAAGATTGTCCTACAAGTGCTACAGTAAGCCTCCATTCACTTGAATGGGGCTCTTTTGCAGAACATTGATGCTACTCCCCTGAAAACAGTGAGATGTAGGCAGTATTCCTTCAAACAGCTAGGTCAATTCACAGTGCTATACAAGTTGCTAGACCCTGCGCTTGAAACATTAATGACTCCCTTACAAGAACTACCAGGAATCTCCCTTTCGCTTGTAAGGGATAGTTTGGAAATGTTGTGTTCCTCACCCATGAAAACGCTGAGAGGGAAGCAGCATTCCTTTACCCAGCTAACTCAGTTCACAATGCTGAAGAAGGTGGCAGCCCCTTTTGTTTCTCACATGAATGATTCTCTCACAAGTTCGACAGTGCTTCTTCCAATCCCTTTAAGGGGGTTATTTTGCACATAGCTGGTATTGCTCACCCATGAAAACACTGAGTTGCAGGCACTATTCCTTTCAAGAAGAATATCAGTTCACCTTGGAAAACTAGGTGCTTGACCCTCCTGCTGCTAACATTCATACTTCTCCTCCAAGTGATGTAGTGCTGATTCCATTGACTTGAAAGAGGCAATTTTGCACAAACCTCATGTTCCTCACCCATGAAAACACAGAGAGTTAGGCAGTATTCCCTTGAACAGGTAACTCAATTCACAATGCTGAACAGGGTGCTAGACCCTCTTGCTTCTCACATTAATGATTGTCTTACAAGAGCTACAGTAAGCCTCCATTCACTTGAAAGGGGCTCTTTTGCACAACATTGATGTTACTCCCCCTGAAAACCGTGAGAGTTAGGCGGTATTCCCTTGAACACGTAATTCAATTCACCATGCTTAACAAGCTGCTTGACCCTCTTGCTTGTAACACTTATGCTTCTCTTACAGGAGAAACAGTGCTTCTTCCTTACATTGAAACAGGGCTACTCTGCACAAAGATAATATTCTTCACATTGTAAAATCCTGAGAGACAGTTAGTATTCCTTTGTAGAGCTCACTCAATTCTCACTTTTAAACAACATTCTAGACCCTCTTGCTGCTGGAATTAATGGTATTCATACATCCTAAACTGTTCTTCTTCCATTCAGTTGAATGCAGCTATTTGGCCCAACGGTGATGTTCCTCACACATGAAAAAACTCAGGGGTAGTCAGTATTCCCTTCAACAGGTAACTCATTTCTCGTGAGGAAACAAGTTGCTAAATATTCCTGCTTCTCACACATTGCATCCTGCCCTGAGCTACAAGGGTTTGTCCATTTAGTGGGAAGCACTTATTTTTCAAGGAGTGAATGGTTCTCCATTGTCAAAGGCTTTCATTTGGCAAGCATTCCTTTCACATGCTATTTCAACTCTCACAGGGAAACACAATGTGCTTGCAACTCCTGCTGCAAACCTTGCCATCTGCTTGCAAGAGACACAGTGCATGTTCCATTCAGTTGAAAGGGCCTATTGGCACAAAGATGGAATTGCTCACACTGTCAAACCCTGACAGATAGGAAGTGTTAATTTTGAATGCTAAATCAATTGAAGCTGCTAAACAAAGTGCTAGAGCATCTTTCTTGTAACCTTTGTGGTTCTCCTACAAGACATACAGTAATCCTTCCCTCCATTGAAAGAGGCAATTTTGCAGCAAAATGATGGTCCTCACACTTCCAAACTGTGAGAGGCAGCTGGTGTTCCTTTTAGAACTTCAGTCCACTCACACTGTTACACAACTTGCTAGACCCTCTTGCTTCTAACCTCAATAAGTTTCTTAGAAGAGCCTCACAACTTCTTCCATTCTCTTCAAAGGGGTGATGTTGCACTACGGTGATATTCCTCATCCCTGAAAACACTGAGTGGTAGGCAGTATTCCTTTAACCAAGTTACTCAATTCTCATCCGAAGACAAGCTGCTTCACCCTCCTGCTTGTAACCATTCATACTTTTCTTACAACATACGCACCGCTGGATCCAGTCACTTGAAAGAGGAGATTTTGCACAAAATTGAAGGTTCACACACATAAAAACACTGAGAGGTCTCAGTATGTCCTTAAACAGCTAACTCAGTTGAGAATCCTCAACAGAGTGCTAGGCCCTCTTCTTGTTAACAGTAATGACTGTCTTAGGAGACCAACAATGCATTTCCATTCACTCGAATGGGGCAATTTTGAAGAACATGGTAGTCCTCATCCCTGAAAGCCCTGAGAGGTAGGTAGTATTCCATGAAACAACTAACTCAATTCACAACGCTGAAGAAGGTGCTTGACCCTCTTCCTTCTAACATGAATGATTTTCTTACAAGAGCTACAGTGTTTCTCCATTGACTTCAGAGAGGCAATTTTGCACAAAGGTGATGTTCCTGACCCAGGAAAACACTGAGAGGTAGGCAGTATTCCTTCAAACAGCTAGGTCAATTCACAGTGCTAAACAAGTTGCTAGACCCTGTTGCTTCAAACATTAATGACTCTCTCACAAGACATACCAGGAATCTCCCTTTCGCTTGTAAGGGATACTTTGGAAATGTTGTGTTCCTCACCCATGTAAATGCTGAGAGGTAGGCAGTTTTCCTTTACCCAGCTAACTCAGTCTACAAAGCTGAACAAGGTGGTAGCCCCTTTTCATACTAACATGAATGGTTCTCTCACAAGATCAACAGTGCTTCTTCCAATCCCTTTAAAGGGGTTATTTTGCACATACCTGGTATTGCTCACCCCTGAAAACACTGAGTTGCAGGCACTATTCCTTTCAAGAAGAATATCAATTCACCTTGGAAAACTAGGTGCTTGACCCTCCTGCTGCTAACATTCATACTTGTCTTCCAAGAGATGTAGTGCTGGTTCCACTGACTTGAAAGAAGCAATTTTGCACAAACTTCATGTTCCTCACCCATAAAAACACTGAGAGCGAGGCAGTATTCCCTTGAACAGGTAACTCAATTCACAATGCAGAACAGGGTGCTACACCCTCTTGCTTCTAAAAATAAAGATTGTCCTACAAGTGCTACAGTAAGCCTCCATTCACTTGAATGGGGCTCTTTTGCAGAACATTGATGCTACTCCCCTGAAAACAGTGAGATGTAGGCAGTATTCCTTCAAACAGCTAGGTCAATTCACAGTGCTATACAAGTTGCTAGACCCTGCGCTTGAAACATTAATGACTCCCTTACAAGAACTACCAGGAATCTCCCTTTCGCTTGTAAGGGATAGTTTGGAAATGTTGTGTTCCTCACCCATGAAAACGCTGAGAGGGAAGCAGCATTCCTTTACCCAGCTAACTCAGTTCACAATGCTGAAGAAGGTGGCAGCCCCTTTTGTTTCTCACATGAATGATTCTCTCACAAGTTCGACAGTGCTTCTTCCAATCCCTTTAAGGGGGTTATTTTGCACATAGCTGGTATTGCTCACCCATGAAAACACTGAGTTGCAGGCACTAGTCCTTTCAAGAAGAATATCAGTTCACCTTGGAAAACTAGGTGCTTGACCCTCCTGCTGCTAACATTCATACTTCTCCTCCAAGTGATGTAGTGCTGATTCCATTGACTTGAAAGAGGCAATTTTGCACAAACCTCATGTTCCTCACCCATGAAAACACAGAGAGTTAGGCAGTATTCCCTTGAACAGGTAACTCAATTCACAATGCTGAACAGGGTGCTAGACCCTCTTGCTTCTCACATTAATGATTGTCTTACAAGAGCTACAGTAAGCCTCCATTCACTTGAAAGGGGCTCTTTTGCACAACATTGATGTTACTCCCCCTGAAAACCGTGAGAGTTAGGCAGTATTCCCTTGAACACGTAATTCAATTCACCATGCTTAACAAGCTGCTTGACCCTCTTGCTTGTAACACTTATGCTTCTCTTACAGGAGAAACAGTGCTTCTTCCTTACATTGAAACAGGGCTACTCTGCACAAAGATAATATTCTTCACATTGTAAAATCCTGAGAGACAGTTAGTATTCCTTTGTAGAGCTCACTCAATTCTCACTTTTAAACAACATTCTAGACCCTCTTGCTGCTGGAATTAATGGTATTCATACATCCTAAACTGTTCTTCTTCCATTCAGTTGAATGCAGCTATTTGGCCCAACGGTGATGTTCCTCACACATGAAAAAACTCAGGGGTAGTCAGTATTCCCTTCAACAGGTAACTCATTTCTCGTGAGGAAACAAGTTGCTAAATATTCCTGCTTCTCACACATTGCATCCTGCCCTGAGCTACAAGGGTTTGTCCATTTAGTGGGAAGCACTTATTTTTCAAGGAGTGAATGGTTCTCCATTGTCAAAGGCTTTCATTTGGCAATCATTCCTTTCACATGCTAATTCAACTCTCACAGGGAAACACAATGTGCTTGCAACTCCTGCTGCAAACCTTGCCATCTGCTTGCAAGAGACACAGTGCATGTTCCATTCAGTTGAAAGGGCCTATTGGCACAAAGATGGAATTGCTCACACTGTCAAACCCTGACAGATAGGAAGTGTTAATTTTGAATGCTAAATCAATTGAAGCTGCTAAACAAAGTGCTAGAGCATCTTTCTTGTAACCTTTGTGGTTCTCCTACAAGACATACAGTAATCCTTCCCTCCATTGAAAGAGGCAATTTTGCAGCAAAATGATGGTCCTCACACTTCCAAACTGTGAGAGGCAGCTGGTGTTCCTTTTAGAACTTCAGTCCACTCACACTGTTACACAACTTGCTAGACCCTCTTGCTTCTAACCTCAATAAGTTTCTTAGAAGAGCCTCACAACTTCTTCCATTCTCTTCAAAGGGGTGATGTTGCACTACGGTGATATTCCTCATCCCTGAAAACACTGAGTGGTAGGCAGTATTCCTTTAACCAAGTTACTCAATTCTCATCCGAAGACAAGCTGCTTCACCCTCCTGCTTGTAACCATTCATACTTTTCTTACAACATACGCACCGCTGGATCCAGTCACTTGAAAGAGGAGATTTTGCACAAAATTGAAGGTTCACACACATAAAAACACTGAGAGGTCTCAGTATGTCCTTAAACAGCTAACTCAGTTGAGAATCCTCAACAGAGTGCTAGGCCCTCTTCTTGTTAACAGTAATGACTGTCTTAGGAGACCAACAATGCATTTCCATTCACTCGAATGGGGCAATTTTGAAGAACATGGTAGTCCTCATCCCTGAAAGCCCTGAGAGGTAGGTAGTATTCCATGAAACAACTAACTCAATTCACAACGCTGAAGAAGGTGCTTGACCCTCTTCCTTCTAACATGAATGATTTTCTTACAAGAGCTACAGTGTTTCTCCATTGACTTCAGAGAGGCAATTTTGCACAAAGGTGATGTTCCTGACCCAGGAAAACACTGAGAGGTAGGCAGTATTCCTTCAAACAGCTAGGTCAATTCACAGTGCTAAACAAGTTGCTAGACCCTGTTGCTTCAAACATTAATGACTCTCTCACAAGACATACCAGGAATCTCCCTTTCGCTTGTAAGGGATACTTTGGAAATGTTGTGTTCCTCACCCATGTAAATGCTGAGAGGTAGGCAGTTTTCCTTTACCCAGCTAACTCAGTCTACAAAGCTGAACAAGGTGGTAGCCCCTTTTCATACTAACATGAATGGTTCTCTCACAAGATCAACAGTGCTTCTTCCAATCCCTTTAAAGGGGTTATTTTGCACATACCTGGTATTGCTCACCCCTGAAAACACTGAGTTGCAGGCACTATTCCTTTCAAGAAGAATATCAATTCACCTTGGAAAACTAGGTGCTTGACCCTCCTGCTGCTAACATTCATACTTGTCTTCCAAGAGATGTAGTGCTGGTTCCACTGACTTGAAAGAAGCAATTTTGCACAAACTTCATGTTCCTCACCCATAAAAACACTGAGAGCGAGGCAGTATTCCCTTGAACAGGTAACTCAATTCACAATGCAGAACAGGGTGCTACACCCTCTTGCTTCTAAAAATAAAGATTGTCCTACAAGTGCTACAGTAAGCCTCCATTCACTTGAATGGGGCTCTTCTGCAGAACATTGATGCTACTCCCCTGAAAACAGTGAGATGTAGGCAGTATTCCTTCAAACAGCTAGGTCAATTCACAGTGCTATACAAGTTGCTAGACCCTGCGCTTGAAACATTAATGACTCCCTTACAAGAACTACCAGGAATCTCCCTTTCGCTTGTAAGGGATAGTTTGGAAATGTTGTGTTCCTCACCCATGAAAACGCTGAGAGGGAAGCAGCATTCCTTTACCCAGCTAACTCAGTTCACAATGCTGAAGAAGGTGGCAGCCCCTTTTGTTTCTCACATGAATGATTCTCTCACAAGTTCGACAGTGCTTCTTCCAATCCCTTTAAGGGGGTTATTTTGCACATAGCTGGTATTGCTCACCCATGAAAACACTGAGTTGCAGGCACTAGTCCTTTCAAGAAGAATATCAGTTCACCTTGGAAAACTAGGTGCTTGACCCTCCTGCTGCTAACATTCATACTTCTCCTCCAAGTGATGTAGTGCTGATTCCATTGACTTGAAAGAGGCAATTTTGCACAAACCTCATGTTCCTCACCCATGAAAACACAGAGAGTTAGGCAGTATTCCCTTGAACAGGTAACTCAATTCACAATGCTGAACAGGGTGCTAGACCCTCTTGCTTCTCACATTAATGATTGTCTTACAAGAGCTACAGTAAGCCTCCATTCACTTGAAAGGGGCTCTTTTGCACAACATTGATGTTACTCCCCCTGAAAACCGTGAGAGTTAGGCAGTATTCCCTTGAACACGTAATTCAATTCACCATGCTTAACAAGCTGCTTGACCCTCTTGCTTGTAACACTTATGCTTCTCTTACAGGAGAAACAGTGCTTCTTCCTTACATTGAAACAGGGCTACTCTGCACAAAGATAATATTCTTCACATTGTAAAATCCTGAGAGACAGTTAGTATTCCTTTGTAGAGCTCACTCAATTCTCACTTTTAAACAACATTCTAGACCCTCTTGCTGCTGGAATTAATGGTATTCATACATCCTAAACTGTTCTTCTTCCATTCAGTTGAATGCAGCTATTTGGCCCAACGGTGATGTTCCTCACACATGAAAAAACTCAGGGGTAGTCAGTATTCCCTTCAACAGGTAACTCATTTCTCGTAAGGAAACAAGTTGCTAAATATTCCTGCTTCTCACACATTGCATCCTGCCCTGAGCTACAAGGGTTTGTCCATTTAGTGGGAAGCACTTATTTTTCAAGGAGTGAATGGTTCTCCATTGTCAAAGGCTTTCATTTGGCAAGCATTCCTTTCACATGCTAATTCAACTCTCACAGGGAAACACAATGTGCTTGCAACTCCTGCTGCAAACCTTGCCATCTGCTTGCAAGAGACACAGTGCATGTTCCATTCAGTTGAAAGGGCCTATTGGCACAAAGATGGAATTGCTCACACTGTCAAACCCTGACAGATAGGAAGTGTTAATTTTGAATGCTAAATCAATTGAAGCTGCTAAACAAAGTGCTAGAGCATCTTTCTTGTAACCTTTGTGGTTCTCCTACAAGACATACAGTAATCCTTCCCTCCATTGAAAGAGGCAATTTTGCAGCGAAATGATGGTCCTCACACTTCCAAACTGTGAGAGGCAGCTGGTGTTCCTTTTAGAACTTCAGTCCACTCACACTGTTACACAACTTGCTAGACCCTCTTGCTTCTAACCTCAATAAGTTTCTTAGAAGAGCCTCACAACTTCTTCCATTCTCTTCAAAGGGGTGATGTTGCACTACGGTGATATTCCTCATCCCTGAAAACACTGAGTGGTAGGCAGTATTCCTTTAACCAAGTTACTCAATTCTCATCCGAAGACAAGCTGCTTCACCCTCCTGCTTGTAACCATTCATACTTTTCTTACAACATACGCACCGCTGGATCCAGTCACTTGAAAGAGGAGATTTTGCACAAAATTGAAGGTTCACACACATAAAAACACTGAGAGGTCTCAGTATGTCCTTAAACAGCTAACTCAGTTGAGAATCCTCAACAGAGTGCTAGGCCCTCTTCTTGTTAACAGTAATGACTGTCTTAGGAGACCAACAATGCATTTCCATTCACTCGAATGGGGCAATTTTGAAGAACATGGTAGTCCTCATCCCTGAAAGCCCTGAGAGGTAGGTAGTATTCCATGAAACAACTAACTCAATTCACAACGCTGAAGAAGGTGCTTGACCCTCTTCCTTCTAACATGAATGATTTTCTTACAAGAGCTACAGTGTTTCTCCATTGACTTCAGAGAGGCAATTTTGCACAAAGGTGATGTTCCTGACCCAGGAAAACACTGAGAGGTAGGCAGTATTCCTTCAAACAGCTAGGTCAATTCACAGTGCTAAACAAGTTGCTAGACCCTGTTGCTTCAAACATTAATGACTCTCTCACAAGACATACCAGGAATCTCCCTTTCGCTTGTAAGGGATACTTTGGAAATGTTGTGTTCCTCACCCATGTAAATGCTGAGAGGTAGGCAGTTTTCCTTTACCCAGCTAACTCAGTCTACAAAGCTGAACAAGGTGGTAGCCCCTTTTCATACTAACATGAATGGTTCTCTCACAAGATCAACAGTGCTTCTTCCAATCCCTTTAAAGGGGTTATTTTGCACATACCTGGTATTGCTCACCCCTGAAAACACTGAGTTGCAGGCACTATTCCTTTCAAGAAGAATATCAATTCACCTTGGAAAACTAGGTGCTTGACCCTCCTGCTGCTAACATTCATACTTGTCTTCCAAGAGATGTAGTGCTGGTTCCACTGACTTGAAAGAAGCAATTTTGCACAAACTTCATGTTCCTCACCCATAAAAACACTGAGAGCGAGGCAGTATTCCCTTGAACAGGTAACTCAATTCACAATGCAGAACAGGGTGCTACACCCTCTTGCTTCTAAAAATAAAGATTGTCCTACAAGTGCTACAGTAAGCCTCCATTCACTTGAATGGGGCTCTTTTGCAGAACATTGATGCTACTCCCCTGAAAACAGTGAGATGTAGGCAGTATTCCTTCAAACAGCTAGGTCAATTCACAGTGCTATACAAGTTGCTAGACCCTGCGCTTGAAACATTAATGACTCCCTTACAAGAACTACCAGGAATCTCCCTTTCGCTTGTAAGGGATAGTTTGGAAATGTTGTGTTCCTCACCCATGAAAACGCTGAGAGGGAAGCAGCATTCCTTTACCCAGCTAACTCAGTTCACAATGCTGAAGAAGGTGGCAGCCCCTTTTGTTTCTCACATGAATGATTCTCTCACAAGTTCGACAGTGCTTCTTCCAATCCCTTTAAGGGGGTTATTTTGCACATAGCTGGTATTGCTCACCCATGAAAACACTGAGTTGCAGGCACTATTCCTTTCAAGAAGAATATCAGTTCACCTTGGAAAACTAGGTGCTTGACCCTCCTGCTGCTAACATTCATACTTCTCCTCCAAGTGATGTAGTGCTGATTCCATTGACTTGAAAGAGGCAATTTTGCACAAACCTCATGTTCCTCACCCATGAAAACACAGAGAGTTAGGCAGTATTCCCTTGAACAGGTAACTCAATTCACAATGCTGAACAGGGTGCTAGACCCTCTTGCTTCTCACATTAATGATTGTCTTACAAGAGCTACAGTAAGCCTCCATTCACTTGAAAGGGGCTCTTTTGCACAACATTGATGTTACTCCCCCTGAAAACCGTGAGAGTTAGGCAGTATTCCCTTGAACACGTAATTCAATTCACCATGCTTAACAAGCTGCTTGACCCTCTTGCTTGTAACACTTATGCTTCTCTTACAGGAGAAACAGTGCTTCTTCCTTACATTGAAACAGGGCTACTCTGCACAAAGATAATATTCTTCACATTGTAAAATCCTGAGAGACAGTTAGTATTCCTTTGTAGAGCTCACTCAATTCTCACTTTTAAACAACATTCTAGACCCTCTTGCTGCTGGAATTAATGGTATTCATACATCCTAAACTGTTCTTCTTCCATTCAGTTGAATGCAGCTATTTGGCCCAACGGTGATGTTCCTCACACATGAAAAAACTCAGGGGTAGTCAGTATTCCCTTCAACAGGTAACTCATTTCTCGTGAGGAAACAAGTTGCTAAATATTCCTGCTTCTCACACATTGCATCCTGCCCTGAGCTACAAGGGTTTGTCCATTTAGTGGGAAGCACTTATTTTTCAAGGAGTGAATGGTTCTCCATTGTCAAAGGCTTTCATTTGGCAAGCATTCCTTTCACATGCTAATTCAACTCTCACAGGGAAACACAATGTGCTTGCAACTCCTGCTGCAAACCTTGCCATCTGCTTGCAAGAGACACAGTGCATGTTCCATTCAGTTGAAAGGGCCTATTGGCACAAAGATGGAATTGCTCACACTGTGAAACCCTGACAGATAGGAAGTGTTAATTTTGAATGCTAAATCAATTGAAGCTGCTAAACAAAGTGCTAGAGCATCTTTCTTGTAACCTTTGTGGTTCTCCTACAAGACATACAGTAATCCTTCCCTCCATTGAAAGAGGCAATTTTGCAGCAAAATGATGGTCCTCACACTTCCAAACTGTGAGAGGCAGCTGGTGTTCCTTTTAGAACTTCAGTCCACTCACACTGTTACACAACTTGCTAGACCCTCTTGCTTCTAACCTCAATAAGTTTCTTAGAAGAGCCTCACAACTTCTTCCATTCTCTTCAAAGGGGTGATGTTGCACTAAGGTGATATTCCTCATCCCTGAAAACACTGAGTGGTAGGCAGTATTCCTTTAACCAAGTTACTCAATTCTCATCCGAAGACAAGCTGCTTCACCCTCCTGCTTGTAACCATTCATACTTTTCTTACAACATACGCACCGCTGGATCCAGTCACTTGAAAGAGGAGATTTTGCACAAAATTGAAGGTTCACACACATAAAAACACTGAGAGGTCTCAGTATGTCCTTAAACAGCTAACTCAGTTGAGAATCCTCAACAGAGTGCTAGGCCCTCTTCTTGTTAACAGTAATGACTGTCTTAGGAGACCAACAATGCATTTCCATTCACTCGAATGGGGCAATTTTGAAGAACATGGTAGTCCTCATCCCTGAAAGCCCTGAGAGGTAGGTAGTATTCCATGAAACAACTAACTCAATTCACAACGCTGAAGAAGGTGCTTGACCCTCTTCCTTCTAACATGAATGATTTTCTTACAAGAGCTACAGTGTTTCTCCATTGACTTCAGAGAGGCAATTTTGCACAAAGGTGATGTTCCTGACCCAGGAAAACACTGAGAGGTAGGCAGTATTCCTTCAAACAGCTAGGTCAATTCACAGTGCTAAACAAGTTGCTAGACCCTGTTGCTTCAAACATTAATGACTCTCTCACAAGACATACCAGGAATCTCCCTTTCGCTTGTAAGGGATACTTTGGAAATGTTGTGTTCCTCACCCATGTAAATGCTGAGAGGTAGGCAGTTTTCCTTTACCCAGCTAACTCAGTCTACAAAGCTGAACAAGGTGGTAGCCCCTTTTCATACTAACATGAATGGTTCTCTCACAAGATCAACAGTGCTTCTTCCAATCCCTTTAAAGGGGTTATTTTGCACATACCTGGTATTGCTCACCCCTGAAAACACTGAGTTGCAGGCACTATTCCTTTCAAGAAGAATATCAATTCACCTTGGAAAACTAGGTGCTTGACCCTCCTGCTGCTAACATTCATACTTGTCTTCCAAGAGATGTAGTGCTGGTTCCACTGACTTGAAAGAAGCAATTTTGCACAAACTTCATGTTCCTCACCCATAAAAACACTGAGAGCGAGGCAGTATTCCCTTGAACAGGTAACTCAATTCACAATGCAGAACAGGGTGCTACACCCTCTTGCTTCTAAAAATAAAGATTGTCCTACAAGTGCTACAGTAAGCCTCCATTCACTTGAATGGGGCTCTTTTGCAGAACATTGATGCTACTCCCCTGAAAACAGTGAGATGTAGGCAGTATTCCTTCAAACAGCTAGGTCAATTCACAGTGCTATACAAGTTGCTAGACCCTGCGCTTGAAACATTAATGACTCCCTTACAAGAACTACCAGGAATCTCCCTTTCGCTTGTAAGGGATAGTTTGGAAATGTTGTGTTCCTCACCCATGAAAACGCTGAGAGGGAAGCAGCATTCCTTTACCCAGCTAACTCAGTTCACAATGCTGAAGAAGGTGGCAGCCCCTTTTGTTTCTCACATGAATGATTCTCTCACAAGTTCGACAGTGCTTCTTCCAATCCCTTTAAGGGGGTTATTTTGCACATAGCTGGTATTGCTCACCCATGAAAACACTGAGTTGCAGGCACTATTCCTTTCAAGAAGAATATCAGTTCACCTTGGAAAACTAGGTGCTTGACCCTCCTGCTGCTAACATTCATACTTCTCCTCCAAGTGATGTAGTGCTGATTCCATTGACTTGAAAGAGGCAATTTTGCACAAACCTCATGTTCCTCACCCATGAAAACACAGAGAGTTAGGCAGTATTCCCTTGAACAGGTAACTCAATTCACAATGCTGAACAGGGTGCTAGACCCTCTTGCTTCTCACATTAATGATTGTCTTACAAGAGCTACAGTAAGCCTCCATTCACTTGAAAGGGGCTCTTTTGCACAACATTGATGTTACTCCCCCTGAAAACCGTGAGAGTTAGGCAGTATTCCCTTGAACACGTAATTCAATTCACCATGCTTAACAAGCTGCTTGACCCTCTTGCTTGTAACACTTATGCTTCTCTTACAGGAGAAACAGTGCTTCTTCCTTACATTGAAACAGGGCTACTCTGCACAAAGATAATATTCTTCACATTGTAAAATCCTGAGAGACAGTTAGTATTCCTTTGTAGAGCTCACTCAATTCTCACTTTTAAACAACATTCTAGACCCTCTTGCTGCTGGAATTAATGGTATTCATACATCCTAAACTGTTCTTCTTCCATTCAGTTGAATGCAGCTATTTGGCCCAACGGTGATGTTCCTCACACATGAAAAAACTCAGGGGTAGTCAGTATTCCCTTCAACAGGTAACTCATTTCTCGTAAGGAAACAAGTTGCTAAATATTCCTGCTTCTCACACATTGCATCCTGCCCTGAGCTACAAGGGTTTGTCCATTTAGTGGGAAGCACTTATTTTTCAAGGAGTGAATGGTTCTCCATTGTCAAAGGCTTTCATTTGGCAAGCATTCCTTTCACATGCTAATTCAACTCTCACAGGGAAACACAATGTGCTTGCAACTCCTGCTGCAAACCTTGCCATCTGCTTGCAAGAGACACAGTGCATGTTCCATTCAGTTGAAAGGGCCTATTGGCACAAAGATGGAATTGCTCACACTGTCAAACCCTGACAGATAGGAAGTGTTAATTTTGAATGCTAAATCAATTGAAGCTGCTAAACAAAGTGCTAGAGCATCTTTCTTGTAACCTTTGTGGTTCTCCTACAAGACATACAGTAATCCTTCTCTCCATTGAAAGAGGCAATTTTGCAGCAAAATGATGGTCCTCACACTTCCAAACTGTGAGAGGCAGCTGGTGTTCCTTTTAGAACTTCAGTCCACTCACACTGTTACACAACTTGCTAGACCCTCTTGCTTCTAACCTCAATAAGTTTCTTAGAAGAGCCTCACAACTTCTTCCATTCTCTTCAAAGGGGTGATGTTGCACTACGGTGATATTCCTCATCCCTGAAAACACTGAGTGGTAGGCAGTATTCCTTTAACCAAGTTACTCAATTCTCATCCGAAGACAAGCTGCTTCACCCTCCTGCTTGTAACCATTCATACTTTTCTTACAACATACGCACCGCTGGATCCAGTCACTTGAAAGAGGAGATTTTGCACAAAATTGAAGGTTCACACACATAAAAACACTGAGAGGTCTCAGTATGTCCTTAAACAGCTAACTCAGTTGAGAATCCTCAACAGAGTGCTAGGCCCTCTTCTTCTTAACAGTAATGACTGTCTTAGGAGACCAACAATGCATTTCCATTCACTCGAATGGGGCAATTTTGAAGAACATGGTAGTCCTCATCCCTGAAAGCCCTGAGAGGTAGGTAGTATTCCATGAAACAACTAACTCAATTCACAACGCTGAAGAAGGTGCTTGACCCTCTTCCTTCTAACATGAATGATTTTCTTACAAGAGCTACAGTGTTTCTCCATTGACTTCAGAGAGGCAATTTTGCACAAAGGTGATGTTCCTGACCCAGGAAAACACTGAGAGGTAGGCAGTATTCCTTCAAACAGCTAGGTCAATTCACAGTGCTAAACAAGTTGCTAGACCCTGTTGCTTCAAACATTAATGACTCTCTCACAAGACATACCAGGAATCTCCCTTTCGCTTGTAAGGGATACTTTGGAAATGTTGTGTTCCTCACCCATGTAAATGCTGAGAGGTAGGCAGTTTTCCTTTACCCAGCTAACTCAGTCTACAAAGCTGAACAAGGTGGTAGCCCCTTTTCATACTAACATGAATGGTTCTCTCACAAGATCAACAGTGCTTCTTCCAATCCCTTTAAAGGGGTTATTTTGCACATACCTGGTATTGCTCACCCCTGAAAACACTGAGTTGCAGGCACTATTCCTTTCAAGAAGAATATCAATTCACCTTGGAAAACTAGGTGCTTGACCCTCCTGCTGCTAACATTCATACTTGTCTTCCAAGAGATGTAGTGCTGGTTCCACTGACTTGAAAGAAGCAATTTTGCACAAACTTCATGTTCCTCACCCATAAAAACACTGAGAGCGAGGCAGTATTCCCTTGAACAGGTAACTCAATTCACAATGCAGAACAGGGTGCTACACCCTCTTGCTTCTAAAAATAAAGATTGTCCTACAAGTGCTACAGTAAGCCTCCATTCACTTGAATGGGGCTCTTTTGCAGAACATTGATGCTACTCCCCTGAAAACAGTGAGATGTAGGCAGTATTCCTTCAAACAGCTAGGTCAATTCACAGTGCTATACAAGTTGCTAGACCCTGCGCTTGAAACATTAATGACTCCCTTACAAGAACTACCAGGAATCTCCCTTTCGCTTGTAAGGGATAGTTTGGAAATGTTGTGTTCCTCACCCATGAAAACGCTGAGAGGGAAGCAGCATTCCTTTACCCAGCTAACTCAGTTCACAATGCTGAAGAAGGTGGCAGCCCCTTTTGTTTCTCACATGAATGATTCTCTCACAAGTTCGACAGTGCTTCTTCCAATCCCTTTAAGGGGGTTATTTTGCACATAGCTGGTATTGCTCACCCATGAAAACACTGAGTTGCAGGCACTATTCCTTTCAAGAAGAATATCAGTTCACCTTGGAAAACTAGGTGCTTGACCCTCCTGCTGCTAACATTCATACTTCTCCTCCAAGTGATGTAGTGCTGATTCCATTGACTTGAAAGAGGCAATTTTGCACAAACCTCATGTTCCTCACCCATGAAAACACAGAGAGTTAGGCAGTATTCCCTTGAACAGGTAACTCAATTCACAATGCTGAACAGGGTGCTAGACCCTCTTGCTTCTCACATTAATGATTGTCTTACAAGAGCTACAGTAAGCCTCCTTTCACTTGAAAGGGGCTCTTTTGCACAACATTGATGTTACTCCCCCTGAAAACCGTGAGAGTTAGGCAGTATTCCCTTGAACACGTAATTCAATTCACCATGCTTAACAAGCTGCTTGACCCTCTTGCTTGTAACACTTATGCTTCTCTTACAGGAGAAACAGTGCTTCTTCCTTACATTGAAACAGGGCTACTCTGCACAAAGATAATATTCTTCACATTGTAAAATCCTGAGAGACAGTTAGTATTCCTTTGTAGAGCTCACTCAATTCTCACTTTTAAACAACATTCTAGACCCTCTTGCTGCTGGAATTAATGGTATTCATACATCCTAAACTGTTCTTCTTCCATTCAGTTGAATGCAGCTATTTGGCCCAACGGTGATGTTCCTCACACATGAAAAAACTCAGGGGTAGTCAGTATTCCCTTCAACAGGTAACTCATTTCTCGTAAGGAAACAAGTTGCTAAATATTCCTGCTTCTCACACATTGCATCCTGCCCTGAGCTACAAGGGTTTGTCCATTTAGTGGGAAGCACTTATTTTTCAAGGAGTGAATGGTTCTCCATTGTCAAAGGCTTTCATTTGGCAAGCATTCCTTTCACATGCTAATTCAACTCTCACAGGGAAACACAATGTGCTTGCAACTCCTGCTGCAAACCTTGCCATCTGCTTGCAAGAGACACAGTGCATGTTCCATTCAGTTGAAAGGGCCTATTGGCACAAAGATGGAATTGCTCACACTGTCAAACCCTGACAGATAGGAAGTGTTAATTTTGAATGCTAAATCAATTGAAGCTGCTAAACAAAGTGCTAGAGCATCTTTCTTGTAACCTTTGTGGTTCTCCTACAAGACATACAGTAATCCTTCCCTCCATTGAAAGAGGCAATTTTGCAGCAAAATGATGGTCCTCACACTTCCAAACTGTGAGAGGCAGCTGGTGTTCCTTTTAGAACTTCAGTCCACTCACACTGTTACACAACTTGCTAGACCCTCTTGCTTCTAACCTCAATAAGTTTCTTAGAAGAGCCTCACAACTTCTTCCATTCTCTTCAAAGGGGTGATGTTGCACTACGGTGATATTCCTCATCCCTGAAAACACTGAGTGGTAGGCAGTATTCCTTTAACCAAGTTACTCAATTCTCATCCGAAGACAAGCTGCTTCACCCTCCTGCTTGTAACCATTCATACTTTTCTTACAACATACGCACCGCTGGATCCAGTCACTTGAAAGAGGAGATTTTGCACAAAATTGAAGGTTCACACACATAAAAACACTGAGAGGTCTCAGTATGTCCTTAAACAGCTAACTCAGTTGAGAATCCTCAACAGAGTGCTAGGCCCTCTTCTTGTTAACAGTAATGACTGTCTTAGGAGACCAACAATGCATTTCCATTCACTCGAATGGGGCAATTTTGAAGAACATGGTAGTCCTCATCCCTGAAAGCCCTGAGAGGTAGGTAGTATTCCATGAAACAACTAACTCAATTCACAACGCTGAAGAAGGTGCTTGACCCTCTTCCTTCTAACATGAATGATTTTCTTACAAGAGCTACAGTGTTTCTCCATTGACTTCAGAGAGGCAATTTTGCACAAAGGTGATGTTCCTGACCCAGGAAAACACTGAGAGGTAGGCAGTATTCCTTCAAACAGCTAGGTCAATTCACAGTGCTAAACAAGTTGCTAGACCCTGTTGCTTCAAACATTAATGACTCTCTCACAAGACATACCAGGAATCTCCCTTTCGCTTGTAAGGGATACTTTGGAAATGTTGTGTTCCTCACCCATGTAAATGCTGAGAGGTAGGCAGTTTTCCTTTACCCAGCTAACTCAGTCTACAAAGCTGAACAAGGTGGTAGCCCCTTTTCATACTAACATGAATGGTTCTCTCACAAGATCAACAGTGCTTCTTCCAATCCCTTTAAAGGGGTTATTTTGCACATACCTGGTATTGCTCACCCCTGAAAACACTGAGTTGCAGGCACTATTCCTTTCAAGAAGAATATCAATTCACCTTGGAAAACTAGGTGCTTGACCCTCCTGCTGCTAACATTCATACTTGTCTTCCAAGAGATGTAGTGCTGGTTCCACTGACTTGAAAGAAGCAATTTTGCACAAACTTCATGTTCCTCACCCATAAAAACACTGAGAGCGAGGCAGTATTCCCTTGAACAGGTAACTCAATTCACAATGCAGAACAGGGTGCTACACCCTCTTGCTTCTAAAAATAAAGATTGTCCTACAAGTGCTACAGTAAGCCTCCATTCACTTGAATGGGGCTCTTTTGCAGAACATTGATGCTACTCCCCTGAAAACAGTGAGATGTAGGCAGTATTCCTTCAAACAGCTAGGTCAATTCACAGTGCTATACAAGTTGCTAGACCCTGCGCTTGAAACATTAATGACTCCCTTACAAGAACTACCAGGAATCTCCCTTTCGCTTGTAAGGGATAGTTTGGAAATGTTGTGTTCCTCACCCATGAAAACGCTGAGAGGGAAGCAGCATTCCTTTACCCAGCTAACTCAGTTCACAATGCTGAAGAAGGTGGCAGCCCCTTTTGTTTCTCACATGAATGATTCTCTCACAAGTTCGACAGTGCTTCTTCCAATCCCTTTAAGGGGGTTATTTTGCACATAGCTGGTATTGCTCACCCATGAAAACACTGAGTTGCAGGCACTAGTCCTTTCAAGAAGAATATCAGTTCACCTTGGAAAACTAGGTGCTTGACCCTCCTGCTGCTAACATTCATACTTCTCCTCCAAGTGATGTAGTGCTGATTCCATTGACTTGAAAGAGGCAATTTTGCACAAACCTCATGTTCCTCACCCATGAAAACACAGAGAGTTAGGCAGTATTCCCTTGAACAGGTAACTCAATTCACAATGCTGAACAGGGTGCTAGACCCTCTTGCTTCTCACATTAATGATTGTCTTACAAGAGCTACAGTAAGCCTCCATTCACTTGAAAGGGGCTCTTTTGCACAACATTGATGTTACTCCCCCTGAAAACCGTGAGAGTTAGGCAGTATTCCCTTGAACACGTAATTCAATTCACCATGCTTAACAAGCTGCTTGACCCTCTTGCTTGTAACACTTATGCTTCTCTTACAGGAGAAACAGTGCTTCTTCCTTACATTGAAACAGGGCTACTCTGCACAAAGATAATATTCTTCACATTGTAAAATCCTGAGAGACAGTTAGTATTCCTTTGTAGAGCTCACTCAATTCTCACTTTTAAACAACATTCTAGACCCTCTTGCTGCTGGAATTAATGGTATTCATACATCCTAAACTGTTCTTCTTCCATTCAGTTGAATGCAGCTATTTGGCCCAACGGTGATGTTCCTCACACATGAAAAAACTCAGGGGTAGTCAGTATTCCCTTCAACAGGTAACTCATTTCTCGTGAGGAAACAAGTTGCTAAATATTCCTGCTTCTCACACATTGCATCCTGCCCTGAGCTACAAGGGTTTGTCCATTTAGTGGGAAGCACTTATTTTTCAAGGAGTGAATGGTTCTCCATTGTCAAAGGCTTTCATTTGGCAAGCATTCCTTTCACATGCTAATTCAACTCTCACAGGGAAACACAATGTGCTTGCAACTCCTGCTGCAAACCTTGCCATCTGCTTGCAAGAGACACAGTGCATGTTCCATTCAGTTGAAAGGGCCTATTGGCACAAAGATGGAATTGCTCACACTGTCAAACCCTGACAGATAGGAAGTGTTAATTTTGAATGCTAAATCAATTGAAGCTGCTAAACAAAGTGCTAGAGCATCTTTCTTGTAACCTTTGTGGTTCTCCTACAAGACATACAGTAATCCTTCCCTCCATTGAAAGAGGCAATTTTGCAGCAAAATGATGGTCCTCACACTTCCAAACTGTGAGAGGCAGCTGGTGTTCCTTTTAGAACTTCAGTCCACTCACACTGTTACACAACTTGCTAGACCCTCTTGCTTCTAACCTCAATAAGTTTCTTAGAAGAGCCTCACAACTTCTTCCATTCTCTTCAAAGGGGTGATGTTGCACTAAGGTGATATTCCTCATCCCTGAAAACACTGAGTGGTAGGCAGTATTCCTTTAACCAAGTTACTCAATTCTCATCCGAAGACAAGCTGCTTCACCCTCCTGCTTGTAACCATTCATACTTTTCTTACAACATACGCACCGCTGGATCCAGTCACTTGAAAGAGGAGATTTTGCACAAAATTGAAGGTTCACACACATAAAAACACTGAGAGGTCTCAGTATGTCCTTAAACAGCTAACTCAGTTGAGAATCCTCAACAGAGTGCTAGGCCCTCTTCTTGTTAACAGTAATGACTGTCTTAGGAGACCAACAATGCATTTCCATTCACTCGAATGGGGCAATTTTGAAGAACATGGTAGTCCTCATCCCTGAAAGCCCTGAGAGGTAGGTAGTATTCCATGAAACAACTAACTCAATTCACAACGCTGAAGAAGGTGCTTGACCCTCTTCCTTCTAACATGAATGATTTTCTTACAAGAGCTACAGTGTTTCTCCATTGACTTCAGAGAGGCAATTTTGCACAAAGGTGATGTTCCTGACCCAGGAAAACACTGAGAGGTAGGCAGTATTCCTTCAAACAGCTAGGTCAATTCACAGTGCTAAACAAGTTGCTAGACCCTGTTGCTTCAAACATTAATGACTCTCTCACAAGACATACCAGGAATCTCCCTTTCGCTTGTAAGGGATACTTTGGAAATGTTGTGTTCCTCACCCATGTAAATGCTGAGAGGTAGGCAGTTTTCCTTTACCCAGCTAACTCAGTCTACAAAGCTGAACAAGGTGGTAGCCCCTTTTCATACTAACATGAATGGTTCTCTCACAAGATCAACAGTGCTTCTTCCAATCCCTTTAAAGGGGTTATTTTGCACATACCTGGTATTTCTCACCCCTGAAAACACTGAGTTGCAGGCACTATTCCTTTCAAGAAGAATATCAATTCACCTTGGAAAACTAGGTGCTTGACCCTCCTGCTGCTAACATTCATACTTGTCTTCCAAGAGATGTAGTGCTGGTTCCACTGACTTGAAAGAAGCAATTTTGCACAAACTTCATGTTCCTCACCCATAAAAACACTGAGAGCGAGGCAGTATTCCCTTGAACAGGTAACTCAATTCACAATGCAGAACAGGGTGCTACACCCTCTTGCTTCTAAAAATAAAGATTGTCCTACAAGTGCTACAGTAAGCCTCCATTCACTTGAATGGGGCTCTTTTGCAGAACATTGATGCTACTCCCCTGAAAACAGTGAGATGTAGGCAGTATTCCTTCAAACAGCTAGGTCAATTCACAGTGCTATACAAGTTGCTAGACCCTGCACTTGAAACATTAATGACTCCCTTATAAGAACTACCAGGAATCTCCCTTTCGCTTGTAAGGGATAGTTTGGAAATGTTGTGTTCCTCACCCATGAAAACGCTGAGAGGGAAGCAGCATTCCTTTACCCAGCTAACTCAGTTCACAATGCTGAAGAAGGTGGCAGCCCCTTTTGTTTCTCACATGAATGATTCTCTCACAAGTTCGACAGTGCTTCTTCCAATCCCTTTAAGGGGGTTATTTTGCACATAGCTGGTATTGCTCACCCATGAAAACACTGAGTTGCAGGCACTATTCCTTTCAAGAAGAATATCAGTTCACCTTGGAAAACTAGGTGCTTGACCCTCCTGCTGCTAACATTCATACTTCTCCTCCAAGTGATGTAGTGCTGATTCCATTGACTTGAAAGAGGCAATTTTGCACAAACCTCATGTTCCTCACCCATGAAAACACAGAGAGTTAGGCAGTATTCCCTTGAACAGGTAACTCAATTCACAATGCTGAACAGGGTGCTAGACCCTCTTGCTTCTCACATTAATGATTGTCTTACAAGAGCTACAGTAAGCCTCCATTCACTTGAAAGGGGCTCTTTTGCACAACATTGATGTTACTCCCCCTGAAAACCATGAGAGTTAGGCGGTATTCCCTTGAACACGTAATTCAATTCACCATGCTTAACAAGCTGCTTGACCCTCTTGCTTGTAACACTTATGCTTCTCTTACAGGAGAAACAGTGCTTCTTCCTTACATTGAAACAGGGCTACTCTGCACAAAGATAATATTCTTCACATTGTAAAATCCTGAGAGACAGTTAGTATTCCTTTGTAGAGCTCACTCAATTCTCACTTTTAAACAACATTCTAGACCCTCTTGCTGCTGGAATTAATGGTATTCATACATCCTAAACTGTTCTTCTTCCATTCAGTTGAATGCAGCTATTTGGCCCAACGGTGATGTTCCTCACACATGAAAAAACTCAGGGGTAGTCAGTATTCCCTTCAACAGGTAACTCATTTCTCGTAAGGAAACAAGTTGCTAAATATTCCTGCTTCTCACACATTGCATCCTGCCCTGAGCTACAAGGGTTTGTCCATTTAGTGGGAAGCACTTATTTTTCAAGGAGTGAATGGTTCTCCATTGTCAAAGGCTTTCATTTGGCAAGCATTCCTTTCACATGCTAATTCAACTCTCACAGGGAAACACAATGTGCTTGCAACTCCTGCTGCAAACCTTGCCATCTGCTTGCAAGAGACACAGTGCATGTTCCATTCAGTTGAAAGGGCCTATTGGCACAAAGATGGAATTGCTCACACTGTCAAACCCTGACAGATAGGAAGTGTTAATTTTGAATGCTAAATCAATTGAAGCTGCTAAACAAAGTGCTAGAGCATCTTTCTTGTAACCTTTGTGGTTCTCCTACAAGACATACAGTAATCCTTCCCTCCATTGAAAGAGGCAATTTTGCAGCAAAATGATGGTCCTCACACTTCCAAACTGTGAGAGGCAGCTGGTGTTCCTTTTAGAACTTCAGTCCACTCACACTGTTACACAACTTGCTAGACCCTCTTGCTTCTAACCTCAATAAGTTTCTTAGAAGAGCCTCACAACTTCTTCCATTCTCTTCAAAGGGGTGATGTTGCACTACGGTGATATTCCTCATCCCTGACAACACTGAGTGGTAGGCAGTATTCCTTTAACCAAGTTACTCAATTCTCATCCGAAGACAAGCTGCTTCACCCTCCTGCTTGTAACCATTCATACTTTTCTTACAACATACGCACCGCTGGATCCAGTCACTTGAAAGAGGAGATTTTGCACAAAATTGAAGGTTCACACACATAAAAACACTGAGAGGTCTCAGTATGTCCTTAAACAGCTAACTCAGTTGAGAATCCTCAACAGAGTGCTAGGCCCTCTTCTTGTTAACAGTAATGACTGTCTTAGGAGACCAACAATGCATTTCCATTCACTCGAATGGGGCAATTTTGAAGAACATGGTAGTCCTCATCCCTGAAAGCCCTGAGAGGTAGGTAGTATTCCATGAAACAACTAACTCAATTCACAACGCTGAAGAAGGTGCTTGACCCTCTTCCTTCTAACATGAATGATTTTCTTACAAGAGCTACAGTGTTTCTCCATTGACTTCAGAGAGGCAATTTTGCACAAAGGTGATGTTCCTGACCCAGGAAAACACTGAGAGGTAGGCAGTATTCCTTCAAACAGCTAGGTCAATTCACAGTGCTAAACAAGTTGCTAGACCCTGTTGCTTCAAACATTAATGACTCTCTCACAAGACATACCAGGAATCTCCCTTTCGCTTGTAAGGGATACTTTGGAAATGTTGTGTTCCTCACCCATGTAAATGCTGAGAGGTAGGCAGTTTTCCTTTACCCAGCTAACTCAGTCTACAAAGCTGAACAAGGTGGTAGCCCCTTTTCATACTAACATGAATGGTTCTCTCACAAGATCAACAGTGCTTCTTCCAATCCCTTTAAAGGGGTTATTTTGCACATACCTGGTATTGCTCACCCCTGAAAACACTGAGTTGCAGGCACTATTCCTTTCAAGAAGAATATCAATTCACCTTGGAAAACTAGGTGCTTGACCCTCCTGCTGCTAACATTCATACTTGTCTTCCAAGAGATGTAGTGCTGGTTCCACTGACTTGAAAGAAGCAATTTTGCACAAACTTCATGTTCCTCACCCATAAAAACACTGAGAGCGAGGCAGTATTCCCTTGAACAGGTAACTCAATTCACAATGCAGAACAGGGTGCTACACCCTCTTGCTTCTAAAAATAAAGATTGTCCTACAAGTGCTACAGTAAGCCTCCATTCACTTGAATGGGGCTCTTTTGCAGAAGATTGATGCTACTCCCCTGAAAACAGTGAGATGTAGGCAGTATTCCTTCAAACAGCTAGGTCAATTCACAGTGCTATACAAGTTGCTAGACCCTGCGCTTGAAACATTAATGACTCCCTTACAAGAACTACCAGGAATCTCCCTTTCGCTTGTAAGGGATAGTTTGGAAATGTTGTGTTCCTCACCCATGAAAACGCTGAGAGGGAAGCAGCATTCCTTTACCCAGCTAACTCAGTTCACAATGCTGAAGAAGGTGGCAGCCCCTTTTGTTTCTCACATGAATGATTCTCTCACAAGTTCGACAGTGCTTCTTCCAATCCCTTTAAGGGGGTTATTTTGCACATAGCTGGTATTGCTCACCCATGAAAACACTGAGTTGCAGGCACTAGTCCTTTCAAGAAGAATATCAGTTCACCTTGGAAAACTAGGTGCTTGACCCTCCTGCTGCTAACATTCATACTTCTCCTCCAAGTGATGTAGTGCTGATTCCATTGACTTGAAAGAGGCAATTTTGCACAAACCTCATGTTCCTCACCCATGAAAACACAGAGAGTTAGGCAGTATTCCCTTGAACAGGTAACTCAATTCACAATGCTGAACAGGGTGCTAGACCCTCTTGCTTCTCACATTAATGATTGTCTTACAAGAGCTACAGTAAGCCTCCATTCACTTGAAAGGGGCTCTTTTGCACAACATTGATGTTACTCCCCCTGAAAACCGTGAGAGTTAGGCAGTATTCCCTTGAACACGTAATTCAATTCACCATGCTTAACAAGCTGCTTGACCCTCTTGCTTGTAACACTTATGCTTCTCTTACAGGAGAAACAGTGCTTCTTCCTTACATTGAAACAGGGCTACTCTGCACAAAGATAATATTCTTCACATTGTAAAATCCTGAGAGACAGTTAGTATTCCTTTGTAGAGCTCACTCAATTCTCACTTTTAAACAACATTCTAGACCCTCTTGCTGCTGGAATTAATGGTATTCATACATCCTAAACTGTTCTTCTTCCATTCAGTTGAATGCAGCTATTTGGCCCAACGGTGATGTTCCTCACACATGAAAAAACTCAGGGGTAGTCAGTATTCCCTTCAACAGGTAACTCATTTCTCGTGAGGAAACAAGTTGCTAAATATTCCTGCTTCTCACACATTGCATCCTGCCCTGAGCTACAAGGGTTTGTCCATTTAGTGGGAAGCACTTATTTTTCAAGGAGTGAATGGTTCTCCATTGTCAAAGGCTTTCATTTGGCAAGCATTCCTTTCACATGCTAATTCAACTCTCACAGGGAAACACAATGTGCTTGCAACTCCTGCTGCAAACCTTGCCATCTGCTTGCAAGAGACACAGTGCATGTTCCATTCAGTTGAAAGGGCCTATTGGCACAAAGATGGAATTGCTCACACTGTCAAACCCTGACAGATAGGAAGTGTTAATTTTGAATGCTAAATCAATTGAAGCTGCTAAACAAAGTGCTAGAGCATCTTTCTTGTAACCTTTGTGGTTCTCCTACAAGACATACAGTAATCCTTCCCTCCATTGAAAGAGGCAATTTTGCAGCAAAATGATGGTCCTCACACTTCCAAACTGTGAGAGGCAGCTGGTGTTCCTTTTAGAACTTCAGTCCACTCACACTGTTACACAACTTGCTAGACCCTCTTGCTTCTAACCTCAATAAGTTTCTTAGAAGAGCCTCACAACTTCTTCCATTCTCTTCAAAGGGGTGATGTTGCACTAAGGTGATATTCCTCATCCCTGAAAACACTGAGTGGTAGGCAGTATTCCTTTAACCAAGTTACTCAATTCTCATCCGAAGACAAGCTGCTTCACCCTCCTGCTTGTAACCATTCATACTTTTCTTACAACATACGCACCGCTGGATCCAGTCACTTGAAAGAGGAGATTTTGCACAAAATTGAAGGTTCACACACATAAAAACACTGAGAGGTCTCAGTATGTCCTTAAACAGCTAACTCAGTTGAGAATCCTCAACAGAGTGCTAGGCCCTCTTCTTGTTAACAGTAATGACTGTCTTAGGAGACCAACAATGCATTTCCATTCACTCGAATGGGGCAATTTTGAAGAACATGGTAGTCCTCATCCCTGAAAGCCCTGAGAGGTAGGTAGTATTCCATGAAACAACTAACTCAATTCACAACGCTGAAGAAGGTGCTTGACCCTCTTCCTTCTAACATGAATGATTTTCTTACAAGAGCTACAGTGTTTCTCCATTGACTTCAGAGAGGCAATTTTGCACAAAGGTGATGTTCCTGACCCAGGAAAACACTGAGAGGTAGGCAGTATTCCTTCAAACAGCTAGGTCAATTCACAGTGCTAAACAAGTTGCTAGACCCTGTTGCTTCAAACATTAATGACTCTCTCACAAGACATACCAGGAATCTCCCTTTCGCTTGTAAGGGATACTTTGGAAATGTTGTGTTCCTCACCCATGTAAATGCTGAGAGGTAGGCAGTTTTCCTTTACCCAGCTAACTCAGTCTACAAAGCTGAACAAGGTGGTAGCCCCTTTTCATACTAACATGAATGGTTCTCTCACAAGATCAACAGTGCTTCTTCCAATCCCTTTAAAGGGGTTATTTTGCACATACCTGGTATTGCTCACCCCTGAAAACACTGAGTTGCAGGCACTATTCCTTTCAAGAAGAATATCAATTCACCTTGGAAAACTAGGTGCTTGACCCTCCTGCTGCTAACATTCATACTTGTCTTCCAAGAGATGTAGTGCTGGTTCCACTGACTTGAAAGAAGCAATTTTGCACAAACTTCATGTTCCTCACCCATAAAAACACTGAGAGCGAGGCAGTATTCCCTTGAACAGGTAACTCAATTCACAATGCAGAACAGGGTGCTACACCCTCTTGCTTCTAAAAATAAAGATTGTCCTACAAGTGCTACAGTAAGCCTCCATTCACTTGAATGGGGCTCTTTTGCAGAACATTGATGCTACTCCCCTGAAAACAGTGAGATGTAGGCAGTATTCCTTCAAACAGCTAGGTCAATTCACAGTGCTATACAAGTTGCTAGACCCTGCGCTTGAAACATTAATGACTCCCTTACAAGAACTACCAGGAATCTCCCTTTCGCTTGTAAGGGATAGTTTGGAAATGTTGTGTTCCTCACCCATGAAAACGCTGAGAGGGAAGCAGCATTCCTTTACCCAGCTAACTCAGTTCACAATGCTGAAGAAGGTGGCAGCCCCTTTTGTTTCTCACATGAATGATTCTCTCACAAGTTCGACAGTGCTTCTTCCAATCCCTTTAAGGGGGTTATTTTGCACATAGCTGGTATTGCTCACCCATGAAAACACTGAGTTGCAGGCACTATTCCTTTCAAGAAGAATATCAGTTCACCTTGGAAAACTAGGTGCTTGACCCTCCTGCTGCTAACATTCATACTTCTCCTCCAAGTGATGTAGTGCTGATTCCATTGACTTGAAAGAGGCAATTTTGCACAAACCTCATGTTCCTCACCCATGAAAACACAGAGAGTTAGGCAGTATTCCCTTGAACAGGTAACTCAATTCACAATGCTGAACAGGGTGCTAGACCCTCTTGCTTCTCACATTAATGATTGTCTTACAAGAGCTACAGTAAGCCTCCATTCACTTGAAAGGGGCTCTTTTGCACAACATTGATGTTACTCCCCCTGAAAACCGTGAGAGTTAGGCAGTATTCCCTTGAACACGTAATTCAATTCACCATGCTTAACAAGCTGCTTGACCCTCTTGCTTGTAACACTTATGCTTCTCTTACAGGAGAAACAGTGCTTCTTCCTTACATTGAAACAGGGCTACTCTGCACAAAGATAATATTCTTCACATTGTAAAATCCTGAGAGACAGTTAGTATTCCTTTGTAGAGCTCACTCAATTCTCACTTTTAAACAACATTCTAGACCCTCTTGCTGCTGGAATTAATGGTATTCATACATCCTAAACTGTTCTTCTTCCATTCAGTTGAATGCAGCTATTTGGCCCAACGGTGATGTTCCTCACACATGAAAAAACTCAGGGGTAGTCAGTATTCCCTTCAACAGGTAACTCATTTCTCGTAAGGAAACAAGTTGCTAAATATTCCTGCTTCTCACACATTGCATCCTGCCCTGAGCTACAAGGGTTTGTCCATTTAGTGGGAAGCACTTATTTTTCAAGGAGTGAATGGTTCTCCATTGTCAAAGGCTTTCATTTGGCAAGCATTCCTTTCACATGCTAATTCAACTCTCACAGGGAAACACAATGTGCTTGCAACTCCTGCTGCAAACCTTGCCATCTGCTTGCAAGAGACACAGTGCATGTTCCATTCAGTTGAAAGGGCCTATTGGCACAAAGATGGAATTGCTCACACTGTCAAACCCTGACAGATAGGAAGTGTTAATTTTGAATGCTAAATCAATTGAAGCTGCTAAACAAAGTGCTAGAGCATCTTTCTTGTAACCTTTGTGGTTCTCCTACAAGACATACAGTAATCCTTCCCTCCATTGAAAGAGGCAATTTTGCAGCAAAATGATGGTCCTCACACTTCCAAACTGTGAGAGGCAGCTGGTGTTCCTTTTAGAACTTCAGTCCACTCACACTGTTACACAACTTGCTAGACCCTCTTGCTTCTAACCTCAATAAGTTTCTTAGAAGAGCCTCACAACTTCTTCCATTCTCTTCAAAGGGGTGATGTTGCACTACGGTGATATTCCTCATCCCTGAAAACACTGAGTGGTAGGCAGTATTCCTTTAACCAAGTTACTCAATTCTCATCCGAAGACAAGCTGCTTCACCCTCCTGCTTGTAACCATTCATACTTTTCTTACAACATACGCACCGCTGGATCCAGTCACTTGAAAGAGGAGATTTTGCACAAAATTGAAGGTTCACACACATAAAAACACTGAGAGGTCTCAGTATGTCCTTAAACAGCTAACTCAGTTGAGAATCCTCAACAGAGTGCTAGGCCCTCTTCTTGTTAACAGTAATGACTGTCTTAGGAGACCAACAATGCATTTCCATTCACTCGAATGGGGCAATTTTGAAGAACATGGTAGTCCTCATCCCTGAAAGCCCTGAGAGGTAGGTAGTATTCCATGAAACAACTAACTCAATTCACAACGCTGAAGAAGGTGCTTGACCCTCTTCCTTCTAACATGAATGATTTTCTTACAAGAGCTACAGTGTTTCTCCATTGACTTCAGAGAGGCAATTTTGCACAAAGGTGATGTTCCTGACCCAGGAAAACACTGAGAGGTAGGCAGTATTCCTTCAAACAGCTAGGTCAATTCACAGTGCTAAACAAGTTGCTAGACCCTGTTGCTTCAAACATTAATGACTCTCTCACAAGACATACCAGGAATCTCCCTTTCGCTTGTAAGGGATACTTTGGAAATGTTGTGTTCCTCACCCATGTAAATGCTGAGAGGTAGGCAGTTTTCCTTTACCCAGCTAACTCAGTCTACAAAGCTGAACAAGGTGGTAGCCCCTTTTCATACTAACATGAATGGTTCTCTCACAAGATCAACAGTGCTTCTTCCAATCCCTTTAAAGGGGTTATTTTGCACATACCTGGTATTGCTCACCCCTGAAAACACTGAGTTGCAGGCACTATTCCTTTCAAGAAGAATATCAATTCACCTTGGAAAACTAGGTGCTTGACCCTCCTGCTGCTAACATTCATACTTGTCTTCCAAGAGATGTAGTGCTGGTTCCACTGACTTGAAAGAAGCAATTTTGCACAAACTTCATGTTCCTCACCCATAAAAACACTGAGAGCGAGGCAGTATTCCCTTGAACAGGTAACTCAATTCACAATGCAGAACAGGGTGCTACACCCTCTTGCTTCTAAAAATAAAGATTGTCCTACAAGTGCTACAGTAAGCCTCCATTCACTTGAATGGGGCTCTTTTGCAGAACATTGATGCTACTCCCCTGAAAACAGTGAGATGTAGGCAGTATTCCTTCAAACAGCTAGGTCAATTCACAGTGCTATACAAGTTGCTAGACCCTGCGCTTGAAACATTAATGACTCCCTTACAAGAACTACCAGGAATCTCCCTTTCGCTTGTAAGGGATAGTTTGGAAATGTTGTGTTCCTCACCCATGAAAACGCTGAGAGGGAAGCAGCATTCCTTTACCCAGCTAACTCAGTTCACAATGCTGAAGAAGGTGGCAGCCCCTTTTGTTTCTCACATGAATGATTCTCTCACAAGTTCGACAGTGCTTCTTCCAATCCCTTTAAGGGGGTTATTTTGCACATAGCTGGTATTGCTCACCCATGAAAACACTGAGTTGCAGGCACTATTCCTTTCAAGAAGAATATCAGTTCACCTTGGAAAACTAGGTGCTTGACCCTCCTGCTGCTAACATTCATACTTCTCCTCCAAGTGATGTAGTGCTGATTCCATTGACTTGAAAGAGGCAATTTTGCACAAACCTCATGTTCCTCACCCATGAAAACACAGAGAGTTAGGCAGTATTCCCTTGAACAGGTAACTCAATTCACAATGCTGAACAGGGTGCTAGACCCTCTTGCTTCTCACATTAATGATTGTCTTACAAGAGCTACAGTAAGCCTCCATTCACTTGAAAGGGGCTCTTTTGCACAACATTGATGTTACTCCCCCTGAAAACCGTGAGAGTTAGGCAGTATTCCCTTGAACACGTAATTCAATTCACCATGCTTAACAAGCTGCTTGACCCTCTTGCTTGTAACACTTATGCTTCTCTTACAGGAGAAACAGTGCTTCTTCCTTACATTGAAACAGGGCTACTCTGCACAAAGATAATATTCTTCACATTGTAAAATCCTGAGAGACAGTTAGTATTCCTTTGTAGAGCTCACTCAATTCTCACTTTTAAACAACATTCTAGACCCTCTTGCTGCTGGAATTAATGGTATTCATACATCCTAAACTGTTCTTCTTCCATTCAGTTGAATGCAGCTATTTGGCCCAACGGTGATGTTCCTCACACATGAAAAAACTCAGGGGTAGTCAGTATTCCCTTCAACAGGTAACTCATTTCTCGTGAGGAAACAAGTTGCTAAATATTCCTGCTTCTCACACATTGCATCCTGCCCTGAGCTACAAGGGTTTGTCCATTTAGTGGGAAGCACTTATTTTTCAAGGAGTGAATGGTTCTCCATTGTCAAAGGCTTTCATTTGGCAAGCATTCCTTTCACATGCTAATTCAACTCTCACAGGGAAACACAATGTGCTTGCAACTCCTGCTGCAAACCTTGCCATCTGCTTGCAAGAGACACAGTGCATGTTCCATTCAGTTGAAAGGGCCTATTGGCACAAAGATGGAATTGCTCACACTGTCAAACCCTGACAGATAGGAAGTGTTAATTTTGAATGCTAAATCAATTGAAGCTGCTAAACAAAGTGCTAGAGCATCTTTCTTGTAACCTTTGTGGTTCTCCTACAAGACATACAGTAATCCTTCCCTCCATTGAAAGAGGCAATTTTGCAGCAAAATGATGGTCCTCACACTTCCAAACTGTGAGAGGCAGCTGGTGTTCCTTTTAGAACTTCAGTCCACTCACACTGTTACACAACTTGCTAGACCCTCTTGCTTCTAACCTCAATAAGTTTCTTAGAAGAGCCTCACAACTTCTTCCATTCTCTTCAAAGGGGTGATGTTGCACTAAGGTGATATTCCTCATCCCTGAAAACACTGAGTGGTAGGCAGTATTCCTTTAACCAAGTTACTCAATTCTCATCCGAAGACAAGCTGCTTCACCCTCCTGCTTGTAACCATTCATACTTTTCTTACAACATACGCACCGCTGGATCCAGTCACTTGAAAGAGGAGATTTTGCACAAAATTGAAGGTTCACACACATAAAAACACTGAGAGGTATCAGTATGTCCTTAAACAGCTAACTCAGTTGAGAATCCTCAACAGAGTGCTAGGCCCTCTTCTTGTTAACAGTAATGACTGTCTTAGGAGACCAACAATGCATTTCCATTCACTCGAATGGGGCAATTTTGAAGAACATGGTAGTCCTCATCCCTGAAAGCCCTGAGAGGTAGGTAGTATTCCATGAAACAACTAACTCAATTCACAACGCTGAAGAAGGTGCTTGACCCTCTTCCTTCTAACATGAATGATTTTCTTACAAGAGCTACAGTGTTTCTCCATTGACTTCAGAGAGGCAATTTTGCACAAAGGTGATGTTCCTGACCCAGGAAAACACTGAGAGGTAGGCAGTATTCCTTCAAACAGCTAGGTCAATTCACAGTGCTAAACAAGTTGCTAGACCCTGTTGCTTCAAACATTAATGACTCTCTCACAAGACATACCAGGAATCTCCCTTTCGCTTGTAAGGGACAGTTTGGAAATGTTGTGTTCCTCACCCATGTAAATGCTGAGAGGTAGGCAGTTTTCCTTTACCCAGCTAACTCAGTCTACAAAGCTGAACAAGGTGGTAGCCCCTTTTCATACTAACATGAATGGTTCTCTCACAAGATCAACAGTGCTTCTTCCAATCCCTTTAAAGGGGTTATTTTGCACATACCTGGTATTGCTCACCCCTGAAAACACTGAGTTGCAGGCACTATTCCTTTCAAGAAGAATATCAATTCACCTTGGAAAACTAGGTGCTTGACCCTCCTGCTGCTAACATTCATACTTGTCTTCCAAGAGATGTAGTGCTGGTTCCACTGACTTGAAAGAAGCAATTTTGCACAAACTTCATGTTCCTCACCCATAAAAACACTGAGAGCGAGGCAGTATTCCCTTGAACAGGTAACTCAATTCACAATGCAGAACAGGGTGCTACACCCTCTTGCTTCTAAAAATAAAGATTGTCCTACAAGTGCTACAGTAAGCCTCCATTCACTTGAATGGGGCTCTTTTGCAGAACATTGATGCTACTCCCCTGAAAACAGTGAGATGTAGGCAGTATTCGTTCAAACAGCTAGGTCAATTCACAGTGCTATACAAGTTGCTAGACCCTGCGCTTGAAACATTAATGACTCCCTTACAAGAACTACCAGGAATCTCCCTTTCGCTTGTAAGGGATAGTTTGGAAATGTTGTGTTCCTCACCCATGAAAACGCTGAGAGGGAAGCAGCATTCCTTTACCCAGCTAACTCAGTTCACAATGCTGAAGAAGGTGGCAGCCCCTTTTGTTTCTCACATGAATGATTCTCTCATAAGTTCGACAGTGCTTCTTCCAATCCCTTTAAGGGGGTTATTTTGCACATAGCTGGTATTGCTCACCCATGAAAACACTGAGTTGCAGGCACTATTCCTTTCAAGAAGAATATCAGTTCACCTTGGAAAACTAGGTGCTTGACCCTCCTGCTGCTAACATTCATACTTCTCCTCCAAGTGATGTAGTGCTGATTCCATTGACTTGAAAGAGGCGATTTTGCACAAACCTCATGTTCCTCACCCATGAAAACACAGAGAGTTAGGCAGTATTCCCTTGAACAGGTAACTCAATTCACAATGCTGAACAGGGTGCTAGACCCTCTTGCTTCTCACATTAATGATTGTCTTACAAGAGCTACAGTAAGCCTCCATTCACTTGAAAGGGGCTCTTTTGCACAACATTGATGTTACTCCCCCTGAAAACCATGAGAGTTAGGTGGTATTCCCTTGAACACGTAATTCAATTCACCATGCTTAACAAGCTGCTTGACCCTCTTGCTTGTAACACTTATGCTTCTCTTACAGGAGAAACAGTGCTTCTTCCTTACATTGAAACAGGGCTACTCTGCACAAAGATAATATTCTTCACATTGTGAAATCCTGAGAGACAGTTAGTATTCCTTTGTAGAGCTCACTCAATTCTCACTTTTAAACAACATTCTAGACCCTCTTGCTGCTGGAATTAATGGTATTCATACATCCTAAACTGTTCTTCTTCCATTCAGTTGAATGCAGCTATTTGGCCCAACGGTGATGTTCCTCACACATGAAAAAACTCAGGGGTAGTCAGTATTCCCTTCAACAGGTAACTCATTTCTCGTAAGGAAACAAGTTGCTAAATATTCCTGCTTCTCACACATTGCATCCTGCCCTGAGCTACAAGGGTTTGTCCATTTAGTGGGAAGCACTTATTTTTCAAGGAGTGAATGGTTCTCCATTGTCAAAGGCTTTCATTTGGCAAGCATTCCTTTCACATGCTAATTCAACTCTCACAGGGAAACACAATGTGCTTGCAACTCCTGCTGCAAACCTTGCCATCTGCTTGCAAGAGACACAGTGCATGTTCCATTCAGTTGAAAGGGCCTATTGGCACAAAGATGGAATTGCTCACACTGTCAAACCCTGACAGATAGGAAGTGTTAATTTTGAATGCTAAATCAATTGAAGCTGCTAAACAAAGTGCTAGAGCATCTTTCTTGTAACCTTTGTGGTTCTCCTACAAGACATACAGTAATCCTTCCCTCCATTGAAAGAGGCAATTTTGCAGCAAACTGATGGTCCTCACACTTCCAAACTGTGAGAGGCAGCTGGTGTTCCTTTTAAAACTTCACTCTACTCACACTGTTACACAACTTGCTAGACCCTCTTGCTTCTAACCTCAATAAGTTTCTTAGAAGAGCCTCACAACTTCTTCCATTCTCTTCAAAGGGGTGATGTTGCACTACGGTGATATTCCTCATCCCTGAAAACACTGAGTGGTAGGCAGTATTCCTTTAACCAAGTTACTCAATTCTCATCCGAAGACAAGCTGCTTCACCCTCCTGCTTGTAACCATTCATACTTTTCTTACAACATACGCACCGCTGGATCCAGTCACTTGAAAGAGGAGATTTTGCACAAAATTGAAGGTTCACACACATAAAAACACTGAGAGGTATCAGTATGTCCTTAAACAGCTAACTCAGTTGAGAATCCTCAACAGAGTGCTAGGCCCTCTTCTTGTTAACAGTAATGACTGTCTTAGGAGACCAACAATGCATTTCCATTCACTCGAATGGGGCAATTTTGAAGAACATGGTAGTCCTCATCCCTGAAAGCCCTGAGAGGTAGGTAGTATTCCATGAAACAACTAACTCAATTCACAACGCTGAAGAAGGTGCTTGACCCTCTTCCTTCTAACATGAATGATTTTCTTACAAGAGCTACAGTGTTTCTCCATTGACTTCAGAGAGGCAATTTTGCACAAAGGTGATGTTCCTGAACCAGGAAAACACTGAGAGGTAGGCAGTATTCCTTCAAACAGCTAGGTCAATTCACAGTGCTAAACAAGTTGCTAGACCCTGTTGCTTCAAACATTAATGACTCTCTCACAAGACATACCAGGAATCTCCCTTTCGCTTGTAAGGGATAGTTTGGAAATGTTGTGTTCCTCACCCATGTAAATGCTGAGAGGTAGGCAGTTTTCCTTTACCCAGCTAACTCAGTCTACAAAGCTGAACAAGGTGGTAGCCCCTTTTCATACTAACATGAATGGTTCTCTCACAAGATCAACAGTGCTTCTTCCAATCCCTTTAAAGGGGTTATTTTGCACATACCTGGTATTGCTCACCCCTGAAAACACTGAGTTGCAGGCACTATTCCTTTCAAGAAGAATATCAATTCACCTTGGAAAACTAGGTGCTTGACCCTCCTGCTGCTAACATTCATACTTGTCTTCCAAGAGATGTAGTGCTGGTTCCACTGACTTGAAAGAAGCAATTTTGCACAAACTTCATGTTCCTCACCCATAAAAACACTGAGAGCGAGGCAGTATTCCCTTGAACAGGTAACTCAATTCACAATGCAGAACAGGGTGCTACACCCTCCTGCTTCTAAAAATAAAGATTGTC
>NW_027395435.1:0-47827 GCF_047511655.1 Castor canadensis | reverse complement strand
CCAACATGAATGATTCTCTCACAGAAGCTACCCTGCATCTTCCTTTCAGTTGTATGGGGCCATTTTCAGCAAAGGTAGTGTTTCTCATTCTTGAAATCACTGAGAGGTAAGCACTATTCCCTTATACAGCCAACTCAGTTCACAATGCCAAGCAAACTGCTAGACTCTCTTCCTTCTAACATGAAAGATTTTATGAGAATTAGAGTATTTCTCCACTCCCTCGATAGTGGCTATTTGGCTCAATGTTGATGTTCCTCATCCATGAAAACGCTGAGACTTAGGCAGTTTTCCTTTCAAAAGCCAGCTCAGTTCACAATGTTTAACAAGGTGGTAGACCTTCTTGCTTCTAACTTTAATGTGTCTCTTTCAAGAGCTACAGTTCTCCTGCCTTTCACTATAGGGGTTCGTTTTGCGAAAGTTGATGATACCGAACTGTGATAACACTAAGGGATTTGGAGAAGCCTTTTAAAATGTTAACTGAATTCACAATACTAAACAAGTTGCTAGACCCTCTTGCTTCTAAAAGTAATGGTTCTCTAACAAGACCAACAGTGCTCCTTTCATTCACTTGTATTATCATTCATGGAAACACTGAGAGGTAGGCATTGTTCTTTTCAACAGCAAGCTCCATTCACAATGCTAAGCCTTCTGCTAGACCTTCTTCCTCCTAACATTAGTGGTTTTCTTCGAAGAGCTACAGTACTTCTATACTCACTTGAAATTGGCTACCTGGCACAAAGTTGATGTTCCTCACCCATGAAAACAACGAGAGGTAGGCAGTATTCCCTCACACAGCAAACTCAAATCAAACTGCAAAACAAGGCTCTAGGCCCTCTTGCTTCAATCATGAATGATTCTCTCACAGAAGCAACACTGCATTTTCCTTTCAGTTGTATGTGTCCTTTTTCAGCAAAGGTAATGTTTCTCATTCTGAAATCACTGAGAAGTAGGAACTATTCCCTTATACAGCAAACTCAGTTCATAATGCTAAGCAAACTGCTAGACCCTCTTCCTTCTAACATGTAATATTGTATTAAAATTAGTGTGTTTCTCCTGTCACTTGAAAGGGGCTCTTTGGCTCAAAGTTGATGTTCCTCACCCTTGAAAACACTGAGACTTAGGCAGTGTTCCTTTCAAAAGCCAACTCAGGTCACAATGTTTAACAAAGTGGTAGACCTTCTTGCTTCTAACTTTAATGTGTGTCTTTCAAGAGCTACAGTGCTACTGCCATTCACTATAGAGGGTTCCTTTTGCAAAAGTTGATGATACAGAACTGTGATAACACTAAGGGATATGGAGAAGCCTTTTAAAATGTTAACTGAATTCACAATACTAAACAAGTTGCTAGACCCTCTTGCTTCTAAAAGTAATGGTTCTCTAACAAGACCAACAGTCCTCCTTTCATTCACTTGTATTATCATTCATGGAATCACTGAGAGGTAGGCATTGTTCTTTTCAACAGCAAGCTCCATTCAAATGCTAAGCCTTCTGCTAGACCTACTTCTTCCTAACATTAGTGGTTTTCTTCGACGAGCTGCAGTGCTTCTATACTCACTTGAAATTGGCTACTTAGCACAAAGTTGATATTCCTCACCCATGAAAACAATGAGAGGTAGGCAGTATTCCTTCACACAGCAAACTCAAATCAAACCGCAAAACAAGGCTCTAGGCCCTCTTGCTTCATACATGAATCATTTACTCACAGCAGCTACACTGCATCTTCGTTTCAGTTGTATGGGGCCTTTGTGAACAAAGGTGATGTTTCTCTCTCTTGAAAACACTAACAGGTAGGCAGTATTCCCTTACACAGCAAACTCAGTTCACAATGCAAAGCAAGCTGCTAGACCCTGTTCCTTCTAACATGAATGATTTTCTTACAAGCTCTACAATGTGTCTACACTCACTTGAAAGGGGCTATTAGGCGCAAAGTTGATGTACCTCACCCATGAGAAAGCTGAGAGGTAGGCAGTATTCCTTTAAACAGCAAACTCAAATCAAACTGACAAAAAAGGTTCTAGGCCATCTTGCTTCCAACATGAATGATTGTCTCACAGAAGCTACACAGCATGTTCCTTTCAGTTTTATGGGGCCATTTTCAGCAAAGGTAGTGTTTCTCATTCTTGAAATCACTGAGAGGTAAGCACTATTCCCTTATACAGCAAACTCAGTTCACAATGCCAAGCAAACTGCTAGACTCTCTTCCTTCTAACATGAAAGATTTTATGAGAATTAGAGTATTTCTCCACTCCCTCGATAGTGGCTATTTGGCTCAATGTTGATGTTCCTCATCCATGAAAACGCTGAGACTTAGGCAGTGTTCCTTTCAAAAGCCAGCTCAGTTCACAATGTTTACCAAGGTGGTAGACCTTCTTGCTTCTAACTTTAATGTGTCTCTTTCAAGAACTACAGTTCTCCTGCCATTCACTATAGGGGTTCCTTTTGCAAAAGTTGATGATACAGAACTGTGATAACACTAAGCGATATGCAGAAGCCTTTTAAAATGTTAACTGAATTCACAATACTAAACAAGTTGCTAGACACTCTTGCTTCTAAAAGTAATGGTTCTCTAACAAGACCAACAGTGCTCCTTTCATTCACTTGTATTATCATTCATGGAATCACTGAGAGGTAGGCATTTTTCTTTTCAACAGCAAGCTCCATTCACAATGCTAAGCCTTCTGCTAGACCTTCTTTCTCCTAACATTACTGGTTTTCTTCGAAGAGCTACAGTGCTTCTATACTCACTTGAAATTGGCTACTTAGCACAAAGTTGATATTCCTCAGCCATGAAAACAATGAGAGGTAGGCAGTATTCGTTCACACAGCAAACTCAAATCAAACTGAGAAACAATTCTCTAGGCCTTCTTGCTTCAATCATGAATCATTCACTCACAGAAGCTACACTGCAAGTTCCTTTCAGTTGAATGGGGCCATTTTCAGCAAAGGTAGTGTTTCTCATTCTTGAAATCACTCAGAGCTAGGCACTATTCCCTTATGCAGCAAGCTCAGTTCATAATGCTAAGGAAACTGCTAGACCCTCTTCCTTCTAACATGAAAGATTTTATTCGAACTAGAGTGCTTCACCACTCACTTCAAAGGGCCTAATTAGCTCAAAGTTGATGTTCCTCACCCTTGGAAAAGCTGAGAGGTAGGCAGTATTCCTTGAAACAGCAAACTAAATTCCAACTGCAAAACACGGTGCTAGCCCCTCGTCCTTCAAACATTATTGATTCTCTCACTCAAGCTACACTGCATCTTCCATTCAGTTGTATGGGGCCATTGTGAACAAAGGTGTTGTTTCTCACTCTAGAAAACACAAGAGTGAGAGTAGGCAGTATTCCCTTACACAGCAAACTCAGGTCACAATTCAAAGCAAACTGCTAGACCCTCTTCCTTCTAACATGAATGATTTTCTTACAATAACTACAATGTGTCTACACTCACTTGAAAGGGGCTATTAGGCGCAAAGTTGAAGTACCTCACCCATGAGAAAGCTGAGAGGTACGCAGTATTCCTTTAAACAGCAAACTCACAAAAAACTGCAAAACAAGGTTCTAGGCCCTCTTGCTTCCAACATGAATGATTCTCTCACAGAAGCTACACTGCATCTTCCTTTCAGTAGTATGGGGCCATTTTCAGTAAAGGTAATGTTTCTCATTCTGAAATCACTGAGAGGTAGGCACTATTCCCTTACACAGCCAACTCAGTTCACAATGCCAAGCAAACTGCTAGACTCTCTTCCTTCTAACATGAAAGATTGTATTAGATCTAGTGTGTTTCTCCTCTCCCTCGATAGTGGCTATTTGGCTCAATGTTGATGTTTCTCATCCATGAAAACGCTGAGACTTAGGCAGTTTTCCTTTTAAAAGCCAGCTCAGTTCACAATGTTTAACAAGGTGGTAGACCTTCTTGCTTCTAACTTTAATGTGTCTCTTTCAAGAGCTACAGTTCTCCTGCCTTTCACTATAGGGGTTCGTTTTGCGAAAGTTGATGATACCGAACTGTGATAACACTAAGGGATATGGAGAAGCCTTTTAAAATGTTAACTGAATTCACAATACTAAACAAGTTGCTAGACCCTCTTGCTTCTAAAAGTAATGGTTCTCTAACAAGACCAACAGTGCTCCTTTCATTCACTTGTGTTCTCATTCATGGAAGCAATGAGAGGTAGGCATTGTTCTTTTCAACAGCAAGCTCCATTCACAATGCTAAGCCTTCTGCTAGACCTTCTTCCTCCTAACATTAGTGGTTTTCTTCGAAGAGCTACAGTGCTTCTATACTCACTTGAAATTGGCTATTTGGCACAAAGTTGATGTTCCTCACCCATGAAAAAACTGAGAGGCAGGCAGTATTCCTTCACACAGCAAACTCAAATCAAACCGCAAAACAAGGGTCTAGGCCCTCTTGCTTCAATCATGAATCATTCACTCACAGAAGCTACACTGCAACTTCCTTTCAGTTGTATGGTGCCATTTTCATCAAAGGTAGTGTTTCTCATTCTGAAATCACTGAGAGGTAGGCACTATTCCCTTATACAGCAAACTCAGTTCACAATGCTAAGCAAACTGCTAGACCTTGTCCCTTCTAACATGAAAGATTTTATTCGAACTAGATTGCCTCTCCACTCACTTGAAAGAGCTAATTTGCTCAAAGTTGTTGTTCCTGACCCATGGAAAAGCTGAGAGATAGGCAGTATGCCTTGAGACAGCAAGCTCAAATCAACTGCAAAACAAGGTTCTAGGCCCTCTTGCTTCAAACATGAATGATTCTCTCACAGAAGCTACACTGCATCTTCCATTCAGTTGTATGGGGCCATTGTGTACAAAGGTGATGTTTCTCACTCTTGAAAACACTGACAGGTAGGCAGTATTCCCTTACACAGCAAACTCAGTTCACAATGCAAAGCAAACTGCTAGACCCTCTTCCTTCTAACATGAATGATTTTCTTACAATAACTACAATGTGTCTACACTCACTTGAAAGGGGCTATTAGGCGCAAAGTTGAAGTACCTCACCCATGAGAAAGCTGAGAGGTAGGCAGTATTCCTTTAAACAGCAAACTCAAATCAAACTGACAAACAAGGTTCTAGGCCCTCTTGCTTCCAACATGAATGATTCTCTCACAGAAGCTACCCTGCATCTTCCTTTCAGTTGTATGGGGCCATTTTCAGCAAAGGTAGTGTTTCTCATTCTTGAAATCACTGAGAGGTAAGCACTATTCCCTTATACAGCCAACTCAGTTCACAATGCCAAGCAAACTGCTAGACTCTCTTCCTTCTAACATGAAAGATTTTATGAGAATTAGAGTATTTCTCCACTCCCTCGATAGTGGCTATTTGGCTCAATGTTGATGTTCCTCATCCATGAAAACGCTGAGACTTAGGCAGTTTTCCTTTCAAAAGCCAGCTCAGTTCACAATGTTTAACAAGGTGGTAGACCTTCTTGCTTCTAACTTTAATGTGTCTCTTTCAAGAGCTACAGTTCTCCTGCCTTTCACTATAGGGGTTCGTTTTGCGAAAGTTGATGATACCGAACTGTGATAACACTAAGGGATTTGGAGAAGCCTTTTAAAATGTTAACTGAATTCACAATACTAAACAAGTTGCTAGACCCTCTTGCTTCTAAAAGTAATGGTTCTCTAACAAGACCAACAGTGCTCCTTTCATTCACTTGTATTATCATTCATGGAAACACTGAGAGGTAGGCATTGTTCTTTTCAACAGCAAGCTCCATTCACAATGCTAAGCCTTCTGCTAGACCTTCTTCCTCCTAACATTAGTGGTTTTCTTCGAAGAGCTACAGTACTTCTATACTCACTTGAAATTGGCTACCTGGCACAAAGTTGATGTTCCTCACCCATGAAAACAACGAGAGGTAGGCAGTATTCCCTCACACAGCAAACTCAAATCAAACCGCAAAACAAGGCTCTAGGCCCTCTTGCTTCAATCATGAATGATTCTCTCACAGAAGCAACACTGCATTTTCCTTTCAGTTGTATGTGTCCTTTTTCAGCAAAGGTAATGTTTCTCATTCTGAAATCACTGAGAAGTAGGAACTATTCCCTTATACAGCAAACTCAGTTCATAATGCTAAGCAAACTGCTAGACCCTCTTCCTTCTAACATGTAATATTGTATTAAAATTAGTGTGTTTCTCCTGTCACTTGAAAGGGGCTCTTTGGCTCAAAGTTGATGTTCCTCACCCTTGAAAACACTGAGACTTAGGCAGTGTTCCTTTCAAAAGCCAACTCAGGTCACAATGTTTAACAAAGTGGTAGACCTTCTTGCTTCTAACTTTAATGTGTGTCTTTCAAGAGCTACAGTGCTACTGCCATTCACTATAGAGGGTTCCTTTTGCAAAAGTTGATGATACAGAACTGTGATAACACTAAGGGATATGGAGAAGCCTTTTAAAATGTTAACTGAATTCACAATACTAAACAAGTTGCTAGACCCTCTTGCTTCTAAAAGTAATGGTTCTCTAACAAGACCAACAGTCCTCCTTTCATTCACTTGTATTATCATTCATGGAATCACTGAGAGGTAGGCATTGTTCTTTTCAACAGCAAGCTCCATTCAAATGCTAAGCCTTCTGCTAGACCTTCTTCTTCCTAACATTAATGGTTTTCTTCGACGAGCTACAGTGCTTCTATACTCACTTGAAATTGGCTACTTAGCACAAAGTTGATATTCCTCACCCATGAAAACAATGAGAGGTAGGCAGTATTCCTTCACACAGCAAACTCAAATCAAACCGCAAAACAAGGCTCTAGGCCCTCTTGCTTCATACATGAATCATTTACTCACAGCAGCTACACTGCATCTTCGTTTCAGTTGTATGGGGCCTTTGTGAACAAAGGTGATGTTTCTCTCTCTTGAAAACACTGACAGGTAGGCAGTATTCCCTTACACAGCAAACTCAGTTCACAATGCAAAGCAAGCTGCTAGACCCTGTTCCTTCTAACATGAATGATTTTCTTACAAGCTCTACAATGTGTCTACACTCACTTGAAAGGGGCTATTAGGCGCAAAGTTGATGTACCTCACCCATGAGAAAGCTGAGAGGTAGGCAGTATTCCTTTAAACAGCAAACTCAAATCAAACTGACAAAAAAGGTTCTAGGCCATCTTGCTTCCAACATGAATGATTGTCTCACAGAAGCTACACAGCATGTTCCTTTCAGTTTTATGGGGCCATTTTCAGCAAAGGTAGTGTTTCTCATTCTTGAAATCACTGAGAGGTAAGCACTATTCCCTTATACAGCAAACTCAGTTCACAATGCCAAGCAAACTGCTAGACTCTCTTCCTTCTAACATGAAAGATTTTATGAGAATTAGAGTATTTCTCCACTCCCTCGATAGTGGCTATTTGGCTCAATGTTGATGTTCCTCATCCATGAAAACGCTGAGACTTAGGCAGTTTTCCTTTCAAAAGCCAGCTCAGTTCACAATGTTTAACAAGGTGGTAGACCTTCTTGCTTCTAACTTTAATGTGTCTCTTTCAAGAGCTACAGTTCTCCTGCCTTTCACTATAGGGGTTCGTTTTGCGAAAGTTGATGATACCGAACTGTGATAACACTAAGGGATTTGGAGAAGCCTTTTAAAATGTTAACTGAATTCACAATACTAAACAAGTTGCTAGACCCTCTTGCTTCTAAAAGTAATGGTTCTCTAACAAGACCAACAGTGCTCCTTTCATTCACTTGTATTATCATTCATGGAAACACTGAGAGGTAGGCATTGTTCTTTTCAACAGCAAGCTCCATTCACAATGCTAAGCCTTCTGCTAGACCTTCTTCCTCCTAACATTAGTGGTTTTCTTCGAAGAGCTACAGTACTTCTATACTCACTTGAAATTGGCTACCTGGCACAAAGTTGATGTTCCTCACCCATGAAAACAACGAGAGGTAGGCAGTATTCCCTCACACAGCAAACTCAAATCAAACCGCAAAACAAGGCTCTAGGCCCTCTTGCTTCAATCATGAATGATTCTCTCACAGAAGCAACACTGCATTTTCCTTTCAGTTGTATGTGTCCTTTTTCAGCAAAGGTAATGTTTCTCATTCTGAAATCACTGAGAAGTAGGAACTATTCCCTTATACAGCAAACTCAGTTCATAATGCTAAGCAAACTGCTAGACCCTCTTCCTTCTAACATGTAATATTGTATTAAAATTAGTGTGTTTCTCCTGTCACTTGAAAGGGGCTCTTTGGCTCAAAGTTGATGTTCCTCACCCTTGAAAACACTGAGACTTAGGCAGTGTTCCTTTCAAAAGCCAACTCAGGTCACAATGTTTAACAAAGTGGTAGACCTTCTTGCTTCTAACTTTAATGTGTGTCTTTCAAGAGCTACAGTGCTACTGCCATTCACTATAGAGGGTTCCTTTTGCAAAAGTTGATGATACAGAACTGTGATAACACTAAGGGATATGGAGAAGCCTTTTAAAATGTTAACTGAATTCACAATACTAAACAAGTTGCTAGACCCTCTTGCTTCTAAAAGTAATGGTTCTCTAACAAGACCAACAGTCCTCCTTTCATTCACTTGTATTATCATTCATGGAATCACTGAGAGGTAGGCATTGTTCTTTTCAACAGCAAGCTCCATTCAAATGCTAAGCCTTCTGCTAGACCTTCTTCTTCCTAACATTAATGGTTTTCTTCGACGAGCTACAGTGCTTCTATACTCACTTGAAATTGGCTACTTAGCACAAAGTTGATATTCCTCACCCATGAAAACAATGAGAGGTAGGCAGTATTCCTTCACACAGCAAACTCAAATCAAACCGCAAAACAAGGCTCTAGGCCCTCTTGCTTCATACATGAATCATTTACTCACAGCAGCTACACTGCATCTTCGTTTCAGTTGTATGGGGCCTTTGTGAACAAAGGTGATGTTTCTCTCTCTTGAAAACACTGACAGGTAGGCAGTATTCCCTTACACAGCAAACTCAGTTCACAATGCAAAGCAAGCTGCTAGACCCTGTTCCTTCTAACATGAATGATTTTCTTACAAGCTCTACAATGTGTCTACACTCACTTGAAAGGGGCTATTAGGCGCAAAGTTGATGTACCTCACCCATGAGAAAGCTGAGAGGTAGGCAGTATTCCTTTAAACAGCAAACTCAAATCAAACTGACAAAAAAGGTTCTAGGCCATCTTGCTTCCAACATGAATGATTGTCTCACAGAAGCTACACAGCATGTTCCTTTCAGTTTTATGGGGCCATTTTCAGCAAAGGTAGTGTTTCTCATTCTTGAAATCACTGAGAGGTAAGCACTATTCCCTTATACAGCAAACTCAGTTCACAATGCCAAGCAAACTGCTAGACTCTCTTCCTTCTAACATGAAAGATTTTATGAGAATTAGAGTATTTCTCCACTCCCTCGATAGTGGCTATTTGGCTCAATGTTGATGTTCCTCATCCATGAAAACGCTGAGACTTAGGCAGTGTTCCTTTCAAAAGCCAGCTCAGTTCACAATGTTTACCAAGGTGGTAGACCTTCTTGCTTCTAACTTTAATGTGTCTCTTTCAAGAACTACAGTTCTCCTGCCATTCACTATAGGGGTTCCTTTTGCAAAAGTTGATGATACAGAACTGTGATAACACTAAGCGATATGCAGAAGCCTTTTAAAATGTTAACTGAATTCACAATACTAAACAAGTTGCTAGACACTCTTGCTTCTAAAAGTAATGGTTCTCTAACAAGACCAACAGTGCTCCTTTCATTCACTTGTATTATCATTCATGGAATCACTGAGAGGTAGGCATTTTTCTTTTCAACAGCAAGCTCCATTCACAATGCTAAGCCTTCTGCTAGACCTTCTTTCTCCTAACATTACTGGTTTTCTTCGAAGAGCTACAGTGCTTCTATACTCACTTGAAATTGGCTACTTAGCACAAAGTTGATATTCCTCAGCCATGAAAACAATGAGAGGTAGGCAGTATTCGTTCACACAGCAAACTCAAATCAAACTGAGAAACAATTCTCTAGGCCTTCTTGCTTCAATCATGAATCATTCACTCACAGAAGCTACACTGCAAGTTCCTTTCAGTTGAATGGGGCCATTTTCAGCAAAGGTAGTGTTTCTCATTCTTGAAATCACTCAGAGCTAGGCACTATTCCCTTATGCAGCAAGCTCAGTTCATAATGCTAAGGAAACTGCTAGACCCTCTTCCTTCTAACATGAAAGATTTTATTCGAACTAGAGTGCTTCACCACTCACTTCAAAGGGCCTAATTAGCTCAAAGTTGATGTTCCTCACCCTTGGAAAAGCTGAGAGGTAGGCAGTATTCCTTGAAACAGCAAACTAAATTCCAACTGCAAAACACGGTGCTAGCCCCTCGTCCTTCAAACATTATTGATTCTCTCACTCAAGCTACACTGCATCTTCCATTCAGTTGTATGGGGCCATTGTGAACAAAGGTGTTGTTTCTCACTCTAGAAAACACAAGAGTGAGAGTAGGCAGTATTCCCTTACACAGCAAACTCAGGTCACAATTCAAAGCAAGCTGCTAGACCCTGTTCCTTCTAACATGAATGATTTTCTTAGAAGCACTACAATGTGTCTACACTCACCTGAAAGGAGCTATTAGGCGCAAAGTTGATGTTCCTCACCCATGAGAAAGCTGAGAGGTACGCAGTATTCCTTTAAACAGCAAACTCACAAAAAACTGCAAAACAAGGTTCTAGGCCCTCTTGCTTCCAACATGAATGATTCTCTCACAGAAGCTACACTGCATCTTCCTTTCAGTTGTATGGGGCCATTTTCAGTAAAGGTAATGTTTCTCATTCTGAAATCACTGAGAGGTAGGCACTATTCCCTTACACAGCAAACTCAGTTCATAATGCTAAGCAAACTGCTAGACCCTCTTCCTTCTACCATGAAAGATTGTATTAGAGCTAGTGTGTTTCTCCTCTCTCTTGAAAGGGGCTCTTTGGCTCAAAGTTGATGTTCCTCATCCATGAAAACGCTGAGACTTAGGCAGTGTTCCTTTCAAAAGCCAACTCAGTTCACCATGTTGAACAAGGTGGTAGACCTTCTTGCTTCTAACTTTAATGTGTCTCTTTGAAGAGCTACATTGTTCCTGCCATTCACTATAGGGGTACCTTTTGCAAAAGTTGATGATACAGAACTGTGATAACACTAAGGGATATGGAGAAGCCTTTTAAAATGTTAACTGAATTCACAATACAAAACAAGTTGCTAGACCCTCTTGCTTCTAAAAGTAATGGTTCTCTAACAAGACCAACAGTGCTCCTTTCATTCACTTGTGTTCTCATTCATGGAAGCAATGAGAGGTAGGCATTGTTCTTTTCAACAGCAAGCTCCATTCACAATGCTAAGCCTTCTGCTAGACCTTCTTCCTCCTAACATTAGTGGTTTTCTTCGACGAGCTACAGTGCTTCTATACTCACTTGAAATTGGCTATTTGGCACAAAGTTGATGTTCCTCACCCATGAAAAAACTGAGAGGCAGGCAGTATTCCTTCACACAGCAAACTCAAATCAAACCGCAAAACAAGGGTCTAGGCCCTCTTGCTTCAATCATGAATCATTCACTCACAGAAGCTACACTGCAACTTCCTTTCAGTTGTATGGTGCCATTTTCATCAAAGGTAGTGTTTCTCATTCTGAAATCACTGAGAGGTAGGCACTATTCCCTTATACAGCAAACTCAGTTCACAATGCTAAGCAAACTGCTAGACCTTCTCCCTTCTAACATGAAAGATTTTATTCGAACTAGATTGCCTCTCCACTCACTTGAAAGAGCTAATTTGCTCAAAGTTGTTGTTCCTGACCCATGGAAAAGCTGAGAGATAGGCAGTATGCCTTGAGACAGCAAGCTCAAATCAACTGCAAAACAAGGTTCTAGGCCCTCTTGCTTCAAACATGAATGATTCTCTCACAGAAGCTACACTGCATCTTCCATTCAGTTGTATGGGGCCATTGTGTACAAAGGTGAGGTTTCTCACTCTTGAAAACACTGACAGGTAGGCAGTATTCCCTTACACAGCAAACTCAGTTCACAATGCAAAGCAAACTGCTAGACCCTCTTCCTTCTAACATGAATGATTTTCTTACAATAACTACAATGTGTCTACACTCACTTGAAAGGGGCTATTAGGCGCAAAGTTGAAGTACCTCACCCATGAGAAAGCTGAGAGGTAGGCAGTATTCCTTTAAACAGCAAACTCAAATCAAACTGACAAACAAGGTTCTAGGCCCTCTTGCTTCCAACATGAATGATTCTCTCACAGAAGCTACCCTGCATCTTCCTTTCAGTTGTATGGGGCCATTTTCAGCAAAGGTAGTGTTTCTCATTCTTGAAATCACTGAGAGGTAAGCACTATTCCCTTATACAGCCAACTCAGTTCACAATGCCAAGCAAACTGCTAGACTCTCTTCCTTCTAACATGAAAGATTTTATGAGAATTAGAGTATTTCTCCACTCCCTCGATAGTGGCTATTTGGCTCAATGTTGATGTTCCTCATCCATGAAAACGCTGAGACTTAGGCAGTTTTCCTTTCAAAAGCCAGCTCAGTTCACAATGTTTACCAAGGTGGTAGACCTTCTTGCTTCTAACTTTAATGTGTCTCTTTCAAGAGCTACAGTTCTCCTGCCTTTCACTATAGGGGTTCGTTTTGCGAAAGTTGATGATACCGAACTGTGATAACACTAAGGGATTTGGAGAAGCCTTTTAAAATGTTAACTGAATTCACAATACTAAACAAGTTGCTAGACCCTCTTGCTTCTAAAAGTAATGGTTCTCTAACAAGACCAACAGTGCTCCTTTCATTCACTTGTATTATCATTCATGGAAACACTGAGAGGTAGGCATTGTTCTTTTCAACAGCAAGCTCCATTCACAATGCTAAGCCTTCTGCTAGACCTTCTTCCTCCTAACATTAGTGGTTTTCTTCGAAGAGCTACAGTACTTCTATACTCACTTGAAATTGGCTACCTGGCACAAAGTTGATGTTCCTCACCCATGAAAACAACGAGAGGTAGGCAGTATTCCCTCACACAGCAAACTCAAATCAAACCGCAAAACAAGGCTCTAGGCCCTCTTGCTTCAATCATGAATGATTCTCTCACAGAAGCAACACTGCATTTTCCTTTCAGTTGTATGTGTCCTTTTTCAGCAAAGGTAATGTTTCTCATTCTGAAATCACTGAGAAGTAGGAACTATTCCCTTATACAGCAAACTCAGTTCATAATGCTAAGCAAACTGCTAGACCCTCTTCCTTCTAACATGTAATATTGTATTAAAATTAGTGTGTTTCTCCTGTCACTTGAAAGGGGCTCTTTGGCTCAAAGTTGATGTTCCTCACCCTTGAAAACACTGAGACTTAGGCAGTGTTCCTTTCAAAAGCCAACTCAGGTCACAATGTTTAACAAAGTGGTAGACCTTCTTGCTTCTAACTTTAATGTGTGTCTTTCAAGAGCTACAGTGCTACTGCCATTCACTATAGAGGGTTCCTTTTGCAAAAGTTGATGATACAGAACTGTGATAACACTAAGGGATATGGAGAAGCCTTTTAAAATGTTAACTGAATTCACAATACTAAACAAGTTGCTAGACCCTCTTGCTTCTAAAAGTAATGGTTCTCTAAAAAGACCAACAGTCCTCCTTTCATTCACTTGTATTATCATTCATGGAATCACTGAGAGGTAGGCATTGTTCTTTTCAACAGCAAGCTCCATTCAAATGCTAAGCCTTCTGCTAGACCTACTTCTTCCTAACATTAGTGGTTTTCTTCGACGAGCTGCAGTGCTTCTATACTCACTTGAAATTGGCTACTTAGCACAAAGTTGATATTCCTCACCCATGAAAACAATGAGAGGTAGGCAGTATTCCTTCACACAGCAAACTCAAATCAAACCGCAAAACAAGGCTCTAGGCCCTCTTGCTTCATACATGAATCATTTACTCACAGCAGCTACACTGCATCTTCGTTTCAGTTGTATGGGGCCTTTGTGAACAAAGGTGATGTTTCTCTCTCTTGAAAACACTGACAGGTAGGCAGTATTCCCTTACACAGCAAACTCAGTTCACAATGCAAAGCAAGCTGCTAGACCCTGTTCCTTCTAACATGAATGATTTTCTTACAAGCTCTACAATGTGTCTACACTCACTTGAAAGGGGCTATTAGGCGCAAAGTTGATGTACCTCACCCATGAGAAAGCTGAGAGGTAGGCAGTATTCCTTTAAACAGCAAACTCAAATCAAACTGACAAAAAAGGTTCTAGGCCATCTTGCTTCCAACATGAATGATTGTCTCACAGAAGCTACACAGCATGTTCCTTTCAGTTTTATGGGGCCATTTTCAGCAAAGGTAGTGTTTCTCATTCTTGAAATCACTGAGAGGTAAGCACTATTCCCTTATACAGCAAACTCAGTTCACAATGCCAAGCAAACTGCTAGACTCTCTTCCTTCTAACATGAAAGATTTTATGAGAATTAGAGTATTTCTCCACTCCCTCGATAGTGGCTATTTGGCTCAATGTTGATGTTCCTCATCCATGAAAACGCTGAGACTTAGGCAGTGTTCCTTTCAAAAGCCAGCTCAGTTCACAATGTTTACCAAGGTGGTAGACCTTCTTGCTTCTAACTTTAATGTGTCTCTTTCAAGAACTACAGTTCTCCTGCCATTCACTATAGGGGTTCCTTTTGCAAAAGTTGATGATACAGAACTGTGATAACACTAAGCGATATGCAGAAGCCTTTTAAAATGTTAACTGAATTCACAATACTAAACAAGTTGCTAGACACTCTTGCTTCTAAAAGTAATGGTTCTCTAACAAGACCAACAGTGCTCCTTTCATTCACTTGTATTATCATTCATGGAATCACTGAGAGGTAGGCATTTTTCTTTTCAACAGCAAGCTCCATTCACAATGCTAAGCCTTCTGCTAGACCTTCTTTCTCCTAACATTACTGGTTTTCTTCGAAGAGCTACAGTGCTTCTATACTCACTTGAAATTGGCTACTTAGCACAAAGTTGATATTCCTCAGCCATGAAAACAATGAGAGGTAGGCAGTATTCGTTCACACAGCAAACTCAAATCAAACTGAGAAACAATTCTCTAGGCCTTCTTGCTTCAATCATGAATCATTCACTCACAGAAGCTACACTGCAAGTTCCTTTCAGTTGAATGGGGCCATTTTCAGCAAAGGTAGTGTTTCTCATTCTTGAAATCACTCAGAGCTAGGCACTATTCCCTTATGCAGCAAGCTCAGTTCATAATGCTAAGGAAACTGCTAGACCCTCTTCCTTCTAACATGAAAGATTTTATTCGAACTAGAGTGCTTCACCACTCACTTCAAAGGGCCTAATTAGCTCAAAGTTGATGTTCCTCACCCTTGGAAAAGCTGAGAGGTAGGCAGTATTCCTTGAAACAGCAAACTAAATTCCAACTGCAAAACACGGTGCTAGCCCCTCGTCCTTCAAACATTATTGATTCTCTCACTCAAGCTACACTGCATCTTCCATTCAGTTGTATGGGGCCATTGTGAACAAAGGTGTTGTTTCTCACTCTAGAAAACACAAGAGTGAGAGTAGGCAGTATTCCCTTACACAGCAAACTCAGGTCACAATTCAAAGCAAGCTGCTAGACCCTGTTCCTTCTAACATGAATGATTTTCTTAGAAGCACTACAATGTGTCTACACTCACCTGAAAGGAGCTATTAGGCGCAAAGTTGATGTTCCTCACCCATGAGAAAGCTGAGAGGTACGCAGTATTCCTTTAAACAGCAAACTCACAAAAAACTGCAAAACAAGGTTCTAGGCCCTCTTGCTTCCAACATGAATGATTCTCTCACAGAAGCTACACTGCATCTTCCTTTCAGTTGTATGGGGCCATTTTCAGTAAAGGTAATGTTTCTCATTCTGAAATCACTGAGAGGTAGGCACTATTCCCTTACACAGCAAACTCAGTTCATAATGCTAAGCAAACTGCTAGACCCTCTTCCTTCTACCATGAAAGATTGTATTAGATCTAGTGTGTTTCTCCTCTCTCTTGAAAGGGGCTCTTTGGCTCAAAGTTGATGTTCCTCATCCATGAAAACGCTGAGACTTAGGCAGTGTTCCTTTCAAAAGCCAACTCAGTTCACCATGTTGAACAAGGTGGTAGACCTTCTTGCTTCTAACTTTAATGTGTCTCTTTGAAGAGCTACATTGTTCCTGCCATTCACTATAGGGGTACCTTTTGCAAAAGTTGATGATACAGAACTGTGATAACACTAAGGGATATGGAGAAGCCTTTTAAAATGTTAACTGAATTCACAATACAAAACAAGTTGCTAGACCCTCTTGCTTCTAAAAGTAATGGTTCTCTAACAAGACCAACAGTCCTCCTTTCATTCACTTGTGTTCTCATTCATGGAAGCAATGAGAGGTAGGCATTGTTCTTTTCAACAGCAAGCTCCATTCACAATGCTAAGCCTTCTGCTAGACCTTCTTCCTCCTAACATTAGTGGTTTTCTTCGAAGAGCTACAGTGCTTCTATACTCACTTGAAATTGGCTATTTGGCACAAAGTTGATGTTCCTCACCCATGAAAAAACTGAGAGGCAGGCAGTATTCCTTCACACAGCAAACTCAAATCAAACCGCAAAACAAGGGTCTAGGCCCTCTTGCTTCAATCATGAATCATTCACTCACAGAAGCTACACTGCAACTTCCTTTCAGTTGTATGGTGCCATTTTCATCAAAGGTAGTGTTTCTCATTCTGAAATCACTGAGAGGTAGGCACTATTCCCTTATACAGCAAACTCAGTTCACAATGCTAAGCAAACTGCTAGACCTTGTCCCTTCTAACATGAAAGATTTTATTCGAACTAGATTGCCTCTCCACTCACTTGAAAGAGCTAATTTGCTCAAAGTTGTTGTTCCTGACCCATGGAAAAGCTGAGAGATAGGCAGTATGCCTTGAGACAGCAAGCTCAAATCAACTGCAAAACAAGGTTCTAGGCCCTCTTGCTTCAAACATGAATGATTCTCTCACAGAAGCTACACTGCATCTTCCATTCAGTTGTATGGGGCCATTGTGTACAAAGGTGAGGTTTCTCACTCTTGAAAACACTGACAGGTAGGCAGTATTCCCTTACACAGCAAACTCAGTTCACAATGCAAAGCAAACTGCTAGACCCTCTTCCTTCTAACATGAATGATTTTCTTACAATAACTACAATGTGTCTACACTCACTTGAAAGGGGCTATTAGGCGCAAAGTTGAAGTACCTCACCCATGAGAAAGCTGAGAGGTAGGCAGTATTCCTTTAAACAGCAAACTCAAATCAAACTGACAAACAAGGTTCTAGGCCCTCTTGCTTCCAACATGAATGATTCTCTCACAGAAGCTACCCTGCATCTTCCTTTCAGTTGTATGGGGCCATTTTCAGCAAAGGTAGTGTTTCTCATTCTTGAAATCACTGAGAGGTAAGCACTATTCCCTTATACAGCCAACTCAGTTCACAATGCCAAGCAAACTGCTAGACTCTCTTCCTTCTAACATGAAAGATTTTATGAGAATTAGAGTATTTCTCCACTCCCTCGATAGTGGCTATTTGGCTCAATGTTGATGTTCCTCATCCATGAAAACGCTGAGACTTAGGCAGTTTTCCTTTCAAAAGCCAGCTCAGTTCACAATGTTTAACAAGGTGGTAGACCTTCTTGCTTCTAACTTTAATGTGTCTCTTTCAAGAGCTACAGTTCTCCTGCCTTTCACTATAGGGGTTCGTTTTGCGAAAGTTGATGATACCGAACTGTGATAACACTAAGGGATTTGGAGAAGCCTTTTAAAATGTTAACTGAATTCACAATACTAAACAAGTTGCTAGACCCTCTTGCTTCTAAAAGTAATGGTTCTCTAACAAGACCAACAGTGCTCCTTTCATTCACTTGTATTATCATTCATGGAAACACTGAGAGGTAGGCATTGTTCTTTTCAACAGCAAGCTCCATTCACAATGCTAAGCCTTCTGCTAGACCTTCTTCCTCCTAACATTAGTGGTTTTCTTCGAAGAGCTACAGTACTTCTATACTCACTTGAAATTGGCTACCTGGCACAAAGTTGATGTTCCTCACCCATGAAAACAACGAGAGGTAGGCAGTATTCCCTCACACAGCAAACTCAAATCAAACCGCAAAACAAGGCTCTAGGCCCTCTTGCTTCAATCATGAATGATTCTCTCACAGAAGCAACACTGCATTTTCCTTTCAGTTGTATGTGTCCTTTTTCAGCAAAGGTAATGTTTCTCATTCTGAAATCACTGAGAAGTAGGAACTATTCCCTTATACAGCAAACTCAGTTCATAATGCTAAGCAAACTGCTAGACCCTCTTCCTTCTAACATGTAATATTGTATTAAAATTAGTGTGTTTCTCCTGTCACTTGAAAGGGGCTCTTTGGCTCAAAGTTGATGTTCCTCACCCTTGAAAACACTGAGACTTAGGCAGTGTTCCTTTCAAAAGCCAACTCAGGTCACAATGTTTAACAAAGTGGTAGACCTTCTTGCTTCTAACTTTAATGTGTGTCTTTCAAGAGCTACAGTGCTACTGCCATTCACTATAGAGGGTTCCTTTTGCAAAAGTTGATGATACAGAACTGTGATAACACTAAGGGATATGGAGAAGCCTTTTAAAATGTTAACTGAATTCACAATACTAAACAAGTTGCTAGACCCTCTTGCTTCTAAAAGTAATGGTTCTCTAACAAGACCAACAGTCCTCCTTTCATTCACTTGTATTATCATTCATGGAATCACTGAGAGGTAGGCATTGTTCTTTTCAACAGCAAGCTCCATTCAAATGCTAAGCCTTCTGCTAGACCTTCTTCCTAACATTAGTGGTTTTCTTCGACGAGCTACAGTGCTTCTATACTCACTTGAAATTGGCTACTTAGCACAAAGTTGATATTCCTCACCCATGAAAACAATGAGAGGTAGGCAGTATTCCTTCACACAGCAAACTCAAATCAAACCGCAAAACAAGGCTCTAGGCCCTCTTGCTTCATACATGAATCATTTACTCACAGAAGCTACACTGCATCTTCGTTTCAGTTGTATGGGGCCTTTGTGAACAAAGGTGATGTTTCTCTCTCTTGAAAACACTGACAGGTAGGCAGTATTCCCTTACACAGCAAACTCAGTTCACAATGCAAAGCAAGCTGCTAGACCCTGTTCCTTCTAACATGAATGATTTTCTTACAAGCTCTACAATGTGTCTACACTCACTTGAAAGGGGCTATTAGGCGCAAAGTTGATGTACCTCACCCATGAGAAAGCTGAGAGGTAGGCAGTATTCCTTTAAACAGCAAACTCAAATCAAACTGACAAAAAAGGTTCTAGGCCATCTTGCTTCCAACATGAATGATTGTCTCACAGAAGCTACACAGCATGTTCCTTTCAGTTTTATGGGGCCATTTTCAGCAAAGGTAGTGTTTCTCATTCTTGAAATCACTGAGAGGTAAGCACTATTCCCTTATACAGCAAACTCAGTTCACAATGCCAAGCAAACTGCTAGACTCTCTTCCTTCTAACATGAAAGATTTTATGAGAATTAGAGTATTTCTCCACTCCCTCGATAGTGGCTATTTGGCTCAATGTTGATGTTCCTCATCCATGAAAACGCTGAGACTTAGGCAGTGTTCCTTTCAAAAGCCAGCTCAGTTCACAATGTTTACCAAGGTGGTAGACCTTCTTGCTTCTAACTTTAATGTGTCTCTTTCAAGAACTACAGTTCTCCTGCCATTCACTATAGGGGTTCCTTTTGCAAAAGTTGATGATACAGAACTGTGATAACACTAAGCGATATGCAGAAGCCTTTTAAAATGTTAACTGAATTCACAATACTAAACAAGTTGCTAGACACTCTTGCTTCTAAAAGTAATGGTTCTCTAACAAGACCAACAGTGCTCCTTTCATTCACTTGTATTATCATTCATGGAATCACTGAGAGGTAGGCATTTTTCTTTTCAACAGCAAGCTCCATTCACAATGCTAAGCCTTCTGCTAGACCTTCTTTCTCCTAACATTACTGGTTTTCTTCGAAGAGCTACAGTGCTTCTATACTCACTTGAAATTGGCTACTTAGCACAAAGTTGATATTCCTCAGCCATGAAAACAATGAGAGGTAGGCAGTATTCGTTCACACAGCAAACTCAAATCAAACTGAGAAACAATTCTCTAGGCCTTCTTGCTTCAATCATGAATCATTCACTCACAGAAGCTACACTGCAAGTTCCTTTCAGTTGAATGGGGCCATTTTCAGCAAAGGTAGTGTTTCTCATTCTTGAAATCACTCAGAGCTAGGCACTATTCCCTTATGCAGCAAGCTCAGTTCATAATGCTAAGGAAACTGCTAGACCCTCTTCCTTCTAACATGAAAGATTTTATTCGAACTAGAGTGCTTCACCACTCACTTCAAAGGGCCTAATTAGCTCAAAGTTGATGTTCCTCACCCTTGGAAAAGCTGAGAGGTAGGCAGTATTCCTTGAAACAGCAAACTAAATTCCAACTGCAAAACACGGTGCTAGCCCCTCGTCCTTCAAACATTATTGATTCTCTCACTCAAGCTACACTGCATCTTCCATTCAGTTGTATGGGGCCATTGTGAACAAAGGTGTTGTTTCTCACTCTAGAAAACACAAGAGTGAGAGTAGGCAGTATTCCCTTACACAGCAAACTCAGGTCACAATTCAAAGCAAGCTGCTAGACCCTGTTCCTTCTAACATGAATGATTTTCTTAGAAGCACTACAATGTGTCTACACTCACCTGAAAGGAGCTATTAGGCGCAAAGTTGATGTTCCTCACCCATGAGAAAGCTGAGAGGTACGCAGTATTCCTTTAAACAGCAAACTCACAAAAAACTGCAAAACAAGGTTCTAGGCCCTCTTGCTTCCAACATGAATGATTCTCTCACAGAAGCTACACTGCATCTTCCTTTCAGTTGTATGGGGCCATTTTCAGTAAAGGTAATGTTTCTCATTCTGAAATCACTGAGAGGTAGGCACTATTCCCTTACACAGCAAACTCAGTTCATAATGCTAAGCAAACTGCTAGACCCTCTTCCTTCTACCATGAAAGATTGTATTAGATCTAGTGTGTTTCTCCTCTCTCTTGAAAGGGGCTCTTTGGCTCAAAGTTGATGTTCCTCATCCATGAAAACGCTGAGACTTAGGCAGTGTTCCTTTCAAAAGCCAACTCAGTTCACCATGTTGAACAAGGTGGTAGACCTTCTTGCTTCTAACTTTAATGTGTCTCTTTGAAGAGCTACATTGTTCCTGCCATTCACTATAGGGGTACCTTTTGCAAAAGTTGATGATACAGAACTGTGATAACACTAAGGGATATGGAGAAGCCTTTTAAAATGTTAACTGAATTCACAATACAAAACAAGTTGCTAGACCCTCTTGCTTCTAAAAGTAATGGTTCTCTAACAAGACCAACAGTGCTCCTTTCATTCACTTGTGTTCTCATTCATGGAAGCAATGAGAGGTAGGCATTGTTCTTTTCAACAGCAAGCTCCATTCACAATGCTAAGCCTTCTGCTAGACCTTCTTCCTCCTAACATTAGTGGTTTTCTTCGAAGAGCTACAGTGCTTCTATACTCACTTGAAATTGGCTATTTGGCACAAAGTTGATGTTCCTCACCCATGAAAAAACTGAGAGGCAGGCAGTATTCCTTCACACAGCAAACTCAAATCAAACCGCAAAACAAGGGTCTAGGCCCTCTTGCTTCAATCATGAATCATTCACTCACAGAAGCTACACTGCAACTTCCTTTCAGTTGTATGGTGCCATTTTCATCAAAGGTAGTGTTTCTCATTCTGAAATCACTGAGAGGTAGGCACTATTCCCTTATACAGCAAACTCAGTTCACAATGCTAAGCAAACTGCTAGACCTTCTCCCTTCTAACATGAAAGATTTTATTCGAACTAGATTGCCTCTCCACTCACTTGAAAGAGCTAATTTGCTCAAAGTTGTTGTTCCTGACCCATGGAAAAGCTGAGAGATAGGCAGTATGCCTTGAGACAGCAAGCTCAAATCAACTGCAAAACAAGGTTCTAGGCCCTCTTGCTTCAAACATGAATGATTCTCTCACAGAAGCTACACTGCATCTTCCATTCAGTTGTATGGGGCCATTGTGTACAAAGGTGATGTTTCTCACTCTTGAAAACACTGACAGGTAGGCAGTATTCCCTTACACAGCAAACTCAGTTCACAATGCAAAGCAAACTGCTAGACCCTCTTCCTTCTAACATGAATGATTTTCTTACAATAACTACAATGTGTCTACACTCACTTGAAAGGGGCTATTAGGCGCAAAGTTGAAGTACCTCACCCATGAGAAAGCTGAGAGGTAGGCAGTATTCCTTTAAACAGCAAACTCAAATCAAACTGACAAACAAGGTTCTAGGCCCTCTTGCTTCCAACATGAATGATTCTCTCACAGAAGCTACCCTGCATCTTCCTTTCAGTTGTATGGGGCCATTTTCAGCAAAGGTAGTGTTTCTCATTCTTGAAATCACTGAGAGGTAAGCACTATTCCCTTATACAGCCAACTCAGTTCACAATGCCAAGCAAACTGCTAGACTCTCTTCCTTCTAACATGAAAGATTTTATGAGAATTAGAGTATTTCTCCACTCCCTCGATAGTGGCTATTTGGCTCAATGTTGATGTTCCTCATCCATGAAAACGCTGAGACTTAGGCAGTTTTCCTTTCAAAAGCCAGCTCAGTTCACAATGTTTAACAAGGTGGTAGACCTTCTTGCTTCTAACTTTAATGTGTCTCTTTCAAGAGCTACAGTTCTCCTGCCTTTCACTATAGGGGTTCGTTTTGCGAAAGTTGATGATACCGAACTGTGATAACACTAAGGGATTTGGAGAAGCCTTTTAAAATGTTAACTGAATTCACAATACTAAACAAGTTGCTAGACCCTCTTGCTTCTAAAAGTAATGGTTCTCTAACAAGACCAACAGTGCTCCTTTCATTCACTTGTATTATCATTCATGGAAACACTGAGAGGTAGGCATTGTTCTTTTCAACAGCAAGCTCCATTCACAATGCTAAGCCTTCTGCTAGACCTTCTTCCTCCTAACATTAGTGGTTTTCTTCGAAGAGCTACAGTACTTCTATACTCACTTGAAATTGGCTACCTGGCACAAAGTTGATGTTCCTCACCCATGAAAACAACGAGAGGTAGGCAGTATTCCCTCACACAGCAAACTCAAATCAAACCGCAAAACAAGGCTCTAGGCCCTCTTGCTTCAATCATGAATGATTCTCTCACAGAAGCAACACTGCATTTTCCTTTCAGTTGTATGTGTCCTTTTTCAGCAAAGGTAATGTTTCTCATTCTGAAATCACTGAGAAGTAGGAACTATTCCCTTATACAGCAAACTCAGTTCATAATGCTAAGCAAACTGCTAGACCCTCTTCCTTCTAACATGTAATATTGTATTAAAATTAGTGTGTTTCTCCTGTCACTTGAAAGGGGCTCTTTGGCTCAAAGTTGATGTTCCTCACCCTTGAAAACACTGAGACTTAGGCAGTGTTCCTTTCAAAAGCCAACTCAGGTCACAATGTTTAACAAAGTGGTAGACCTTCTTGCTTCTAACTTTAATGTGTGTCTTTCAAGAGCTACAGTGCTACTGCCATTCACTATAGAGGGTTCCTTTTGCAAAAGTTGATGATACAGAACTGTGATAACACTAAGGGATATGGAGAAGCCTTTTAAAATGTTAACTGAATTCACAATACTAAACAAGTTGCTAGACCCTCTTGCTTCTAAAAGTAATGGTTCTCTAACAAGACCAACAGTCCTCCTTTCATTCACTTGTATTATCATTCATGGAATCACTGAGAGGTAGGCATTGTTCTTTTCAACAGCAAGCTCCATTCAAATGCTAAGCCTTCTGCTAGACCTTCTTCCTAACATTAGTGGTTTTCTTCGACGAGCTACAGTGCTTCTATACTCACTTGAAATTGGCTACTTAGCACAAAGTTGATATTCCTCACCCATGAAAACAATGAGAGGTAGGCAGTATTCCTTCACACAGCAAACTCAAATCAAACCGCAAAACAAGGCTCTAGGCCCTCTTGCTTCATACATGAATCATTTACTCACAGAAGCTACACTGCATCTTCGTTTCAGTTGTATGGGGCCTTTGTGAACAAAGGTGATGTTTCTCTCTCTTGAAAACACTGACAGGTAGGCAGTATTCCCTTACACAGCAAACTCAGTTCACAATGCAAAGCAAGCTGCTAGACCCTGTTCCTTCTAACATGAATGATTTTCTTACAAGCTCTACAATGTGTCTACACTCACTTGAAAGGGGCTATTAGGCGCAAAGTTGATGTACCTCACCCATGAGAAAGCTGAGAGGTAGGCAGTATTCCTTTAAACAGCAAACTCAAATCAAACTGACAAAAAAGGTTCTAGGCCATCTTGCTTCCAACATGAATGATTGTCTCACAGAAGCTACACAGCATGTTCCTTTCAGTTTTATGGGGCCATTTTCAGCAAAGGTAGTGTTTCTCATTCTTGAAATCACTGAGAGGTAAGCACTATTCCCTTATACAGCAAACTCAGTTCACAATGCCAAGCAAACTGCTAGACTCTCTTCCTTCTAACATGAAAGATTTTATGAGAATTAGAGTATTTCTCCACTCCCTCGATAGTGGCTATTTGGCTCAATGTTGATGTTCCTCATCCATGAAAACGCTGAGACTTAGGCAGTGTTCCTTTCAAAAGCCAGCTCAGTTCACAATGTTTACCAAGGTGGTAGACCTTCTTGCTTCTAACTTTAATGTGTCTCTTTCAAGAACTACAGTTCTCCTGCCATTCACTATAGGGGTTCCTTTTGCAAAAGTTGATGATACAGAACTGTGATAACACTAAGCGATATGCAGAAGCCTTTTAAAATGTTAACTGAATTCACAATACTAAACAAGTTGCTAGACACTCTTGCTTCTAAAAGTAATGGTTCTCTAACAAGACCAACAGTGCTCCTTTCATTCACTTGTATTATCATTCATGGAATCACTGAGAGGTAGGCATTTTTCTTTTCAACAGCAAGCTCCATTCACAATGCTAAGCCTTCTGCTAGACCTTCTTTCTCCTAACATTACTGGTTTTCTTCGAAGAGCTACAGTGCTTCTATACTCACTTGAAATTGGCTACTTAGCACAAAGTTGATATTCCTCAGCCATGAAAACAATGAGAGGTAGGCAGTATTCGTTCACACAGCAAACTCAAATCAAACTGAGAAACAATTCTCTAGGCCTTCTTGCTTCAATCATGAATCATTCACTCACAGAAGCTACACTGCAAGTTCCTTTCAGTTGAATGGGGCCATTTTCAGCAAAGGTAGTGTTTCTCATTCTTGAAATCACTCAGAGCTAGGCACTATTCCCTTATGCAGCAAGCTCAGTTCATAATGCTAAGGAAACTGCTAGACCCTCTTCCTTCTAACATGAAAGATTTTATTCGAACTAGAGTGCTTCACCACTCACTTCAAAGGGCCTAATTAGCTCAAAGTTGATGTTCCTCACCCTTGGAAAAGCTGAGAGGTAGGCAGTATTCCTTGAAACAGCAAACTAAATTCCAACTGCAAAACACGGTGCTAGCCCCTCGTCCTTCAAACATTATTGATTCTCTCACTCAAGCTACACTGCATCTTCCATTCAGTTGTATGGGGCCATTGTGAACAAAGGTGTTGTTTCTCACTCTAGAAAACACAAGAGTGAGAGTAGGCAGTATTCCCTTACACAGCAAACTCAGGTCACAATTCAAAGCAAGCTGCTAGACCCTGTTCCTTCTAACATGAATGATTTTCTTAGAAGCACTACAATGTGTCTACACTCACCTGAAAGGAGCTATTAGGCGCAAAGTTGATGTTCCTCACCCATGAGAAAGCTGAGAGGTACGCAGTATTCCTTTAAACAGCAAACTCACAAAAAACTGCAAAACAAGGTTCTAGGCCCTCTTGCTTCCAACATGAATGATTCTCTCACAGAAGCTACACTGCATCTTCCTTTCAGTTGTATGGGGCCATTTTCAGTAAAGGTAATGTTTCTCATTCTGAAATCACTGAGAGGTAGGCACTATTCCCTTACACAGCAAACTCAGTTCATAATGCTAAGCAAACTGCTAGACCCTCTTCCTTCTACCATGAAAGATTGTATTAGATCTAGTGTGTTTCTCCTCTCTCTTGAAAGGGGCTCTTTGGCTCAAAGTTGATGTTCCTCATCCATGAAAACGCTGAGACTTAGGCAGTGTTCCTTTCAAAAGCCAACTCAGTTCACCATGTTGAACAAGGTGGTAGACCTTCTTGCTTCTAACTTTAATGTGTCTCTTTGAAGAGCTACATTGTTCCTGCCATTCACTATAGGGGTACCTTTTGCAAAAGTTGATGATACAGAACTGTGATAACACTAAGGGATATGGAGAAGCCTTTTAAAATGTTAACTGAATTCACAATACAAAACAAGTTGCTAGACCCTCTTGCTTCTAAAAGTAATGGTTCTCTAACAAGACCAACAGTGCTCCTTTCATTCACTTGTGTTCTCATTCATGGAAGCAATGAGAGGTAGGCATTGTTCTTTTCAACAGCAAGCTCCATTCACAATGCTAAGCCTTCTGCTAGACCTTCTTCCTCCTAACATTAGTGGTTTTCTTCGAAGAGCTACAGTACTTCTATACTCACTTGAAATTGGCTACCTGGCACAAAGTTGATGTTCCTCACCCATGAAAACAACGAGAGGTAGGCAGTATTCCCTCACACAGCAAACTCAAATCAAACCGCAAAACAAGGCTCTAGGCCCTCTTGCTTCAATCATGAATGATTCTCTCACAGAAGCAACACTGCATTTTCCTTTCAGTTGTATGTGTCCTTTTTCAGCAAAGGTAATGTTTCTCATTCTGAAATCACTGAGAAGTAGGAACTATTCCCTTATACAGCAAACTCAGTTCATAATGCTAAGCAAACTGCTAGACCCTCTTCCTTCTAACATGTAATATTGTATTAAAATTAGTGTGTTTCTCCTGTCACTTGAAAGGGGCTCTTTGGCTCAAAGTTGATGTTCCTCACCCTTGAAAACACTGAGACTTAGGCAGTGTTCCTTTCAAAAGCCAACTCAGGTCACAATGTTTAACAAAGTGGTAGACCTTCTTGCTTCTAACTTTAATGTGTGTCTTTCAAGAGCTACAGTGCTACTGCCATTCACTATAGAGGGTTCCTTTTGCAAAAGTTGATGATACAGAACTGTGATAACACTAAGGGATATGGAGAAGCCTTTTAAAATGTTAACTGAATTCACAATACTAAACAAGTTGCTAGACCCTCTTGCTTCTAAAAGTAATGGTTCTCTAACAAGACCAACAGTCCTCCTTTCATTCACTTGTATTATCATTCATGGAATCACTGAGAGGTAGGCATTGTTCTTTTCAACAGCAAGCTCCATTCAAATGCTAAGCCTTCTGCTAGACCTTCTTCCTAACATTAGTGGTTTTCTTCGACGAGCTACAGTGCTTCTATACTCACTTGAAATTGGCTACTTAGCACAAAGTTGATATTCCTCACCCATGAAAACAATGAGAGGTAGGCAGTATTCCTTCACACAGCAAACTCAAATCAAACCGCAAAACAAGGCTCTAGGCCCTCTTGCTTCATACATGAATCATTTACTCACAGAAGCTACACTGCATCTTCGTTTCAGTTGTATGGGGCCTTTGTGAACAAAGGTGATGTTTCTCTCTCTTGAAAACACTGACAGGTAGGCAGTATTCCCTTACACAGCAAACTCAGTTCACAATGCAAAGCAAGCTGCTAGACCCTGTTCCTTCTAACATGAATGATTTTCTTACAAGCTCTACAATGTGTCTACACTCACTTGAAAGGGGCTATTAGGCGCAAAGTTGATGTACCTCACCCATGAGAAAGCTGAGAGGTAGGCAGTATTCCTTTAAACAGCAAACTCAAATCAAACTGACAAAAAAGGTTCTAGGCCATCTTGCTTCCAACATGAATGATTGTCTCACAGAAGCTACACAGCATGTTCCTTTCAGTTTTATGGGGCCATTTTCAGCAAAGGTAGTGTTTCTCATTCTTGAAATCACTGAGAGGTAAGCACTATTCCCTTATACAGCAAACTCAGTTCACAATGCCAAGCAAACTGCTAGACTCTCTTCCTTCTAACATGAAAGATTTTATGAGAATTAGAGTATTTCTCCACTCCCTCGATAGTGGCTATTTGGCTCAATGTTGATGTTCCTCATCCATGAAAACGCTGAGACTTAGGCAGTGTTCCTTTCAAAAGCCAGCTCAGTTCACAATGTTTACCAAGGTGGTAGACCTTCTTGCTTCTAACTTTAATGTGTCTCTTTCAAGAACTACAGTTCTCCTGCCATTCACTATAGGGGTTCCTTTTGCAAAAGTTGATGATACAGAACTGTGATAACACTAAGCGATATGCAGAAGCCTTTTAAAATGTTAACTGAATTCACAATACTAAACAAGTTGCTAGACACTCTTGCTTCTAAAAGTAATGGTTCTCTAACAAGACCAACAGTGCTCCTTTCATTCACTTGTATTATCATTCATGGAATCACTGAGAGGTAGGCATTTTTCTTTTCAACAGCAAGCTCCATTCACAATGCTAAGCCTTCTGCTAGACCTTCTTTCTCCTAACATTACTGGTTTTCTTCGAAGAGCTACAGTGCTTCTATACTCACTTGAAATTGGCTACTTAGCACAAAGTTGATATTCCTCAGCCATGAAAACAATGAGAGGTAGGCAGTATTCGTTCACACAGCAAACTCAAATCAAACTGAGAAACAATTCTCTAGGCCTTCTTGCTTCAATCATGAATCATTCACTCACAGAAGCTACACTGCAAGTTCCTTTCAGTTGAATGGGGCCATTTTCAGCAAAGGTAGTGTTTCTCATTCTTGAAATCACTCAGAGCTAGGCACTATTCCCTTATGCAGCAAGCTCAGTTCATAATGCTAAGGAAACTGCTAGACCCTCTTCCTTCTAACATGAAAGATTTTATTCGAACTAGAGTGCTTCACCACTCACTTCAAAGGGCCTAATTAGCTCAAAGTTGATGTTCCTCACCCTTGGAAAAGCTGAGAGGTAGGCAGTATTCCTTGAAACAGCAAACTAAATTCCAACTGCAAAACACGGTGCTAGCCCCTCGTCCTTCAAACATTATTGATTCTCTCACTCAAGCTACACTGCATCTTCCATTCAGTTGTATGGGGCCATTGTGAACAAAGGTGTTGTTTCTCACTCTAGAAAACACAAGAGTGAGAGTAGGCAGTATTCCCTTACACAGCAAACTCAGGTCACAATTCAAAGCAAGCTGCTAGACCCTGTTCCTTCTAACATGAATGATTTTCTTAGAAGCACTACAATGTGTCTACACTCACCTGAAAGGAGCTATTAGGCGCAAAGTTGATGTTCCTCACCCATGAGAAAGCTGAGAGGTACGCAGTATTCCTTTAAACAGCAAACTCACAAAAAACTGCAAAACAAGGTTCTAGGCCCTCTTGCTTCCAACATGAATGATTCTCTCACAGAAGCTACACTGCATCTTCCTTTCAGTTGTATGGGGCCATTTTCAGTAAAGGTAATGTTTCTCATTCTGAAATCACTGAGAGGTAGGCACTATTCCCTTACACAGCAAACTCAGTTCATAATGCTAAGCAAACTGCTAGACCCTCTTCCTTCTACCATGAAAGATTGTATTAGATCTAGTGTGTTTCTCCTCTCTCTTGAAAGGGGCTCTTTGGCTCAAAGTTGATGTTCCTCATCCATGAAAACGCTGAGACTTAGGCAGTGTTCCTTTCAAAAGCCAACTCAGTTCACCATGTTGAACAAGGTGGTAGACCTTCTTGCTTCTAACTTTAATGTGTCTCTTTGAAGAGCTACATTGTTCCTGCCATTCACTATAGGGGTACCTTTTGCAAAAGTTGATGATACAGAACTGTGATAACACTAAGGGATATGGAGAAGCCTTTTAAAATGTTAACTGAATTCACAATACAAAACAAGTTGCTAGACCCTCTTGCTTCTAAAAGTAATGGTTCTCTAACAAGACCAACAGTGCTCCTTTCATTCACTTGTGTTCTCATTCATGGAAGCAATGAGAGGTAGGCATTGTTCTTTTCAACAGCAAGCTCCATTCACAATGCTAAGCCTTCTGCTAGACCTTCTTCCTCCTAACATTAGTGGTTTTCTTCGAAGAGCTACAGTGCTTCTATACTCACTTGAAATTGGCTATTTGGCACAAAGTTGATGTTCCTCACCCATGAAAAAACTGAGAGGCAGGCAGTATTCCTTCACACAGCAAACTCAAATCAAACCGCAAAACAAGGGTCTAGGCCCTCTTGCTTCAATCATGAATCATTCACTCACAGAAGCTACACTGCAACTTCCTTTCAGTTGTATGGTGCCATTTTCATCAAAGGTAGTGTTTCTCATTCTGAAATCACTGAGAGGTAGGCACTATTCCCTTATACAGCAAACTCAGTTCACAATGCTAAGCAAACTGCTAGACCTTCTCCCTTCTAACATGAAAGATTTTATTCGAACTAGATTGCCTCTCCACTCACTTGAAAGAGCTAATTTGCTCAAAGTTGTTGTTCCTGACCCATGGAAAAGCTGAGAGATAGGCAGTATGCCTTGAGACAGCAAGCTCAAATCAACTGCAAAACAAGGTTCTAGGCCCTCTTGCTTCAAACATGAATGATTCTCTCACAGAAGCTACACTGCATCTTCCATTCAGTTGTATGGGGCCATTGTGTACAAAGGTGAGGTTTCTCACTCTTGAAAACACTGACAGGTAGGCAGTATTCCCTTACACAGCAAACTCAGTTCACAATGCAAAGCAAACTGCTAGACCCTCTTCCTTCTAACATGAATGATTTTCTTACAATAACTACAATGTGTCTACACTCACTTGAAAGGGGCTATTAGGCGCAAAGTTGAAGTACCTCACCCATGAGAAAGCTGAGAGGTAGGCAGTATTCCTTTAAACAGCAAACTCAAATCAAACTGACAAACAAGGTTCTAGGCCCTCTTGCTTCCAACATGAATGATTCTCTCACAGAAGCTACCCTGCATCTTCCTTTCAGTTGTATGGGGCCATTTTCAGCAAAGGTAGTGTTTCTCATTCTTGAAATCACTGAGAGGTAAGCACTATTCCCTTATACAGCCAACTCAGTTCACAATGCCAAGCAAACTGCTAGACTCTCTTCCTTCTAACATGAAAGATTTTATGAGAATTAGAGTATTTCTCCACTCCCTCGATAGTGGCTATTTGGCTCAATGTTGATGTTCCTCATCCATGAAAACGCTGAGACTTAGGCAGTTTTCCTTTCAAAAGCCAGCTCAGTTCACAATGTTTAACAAGGTGGTAGACCTTCTTGCTTCTAACTTTAATGTGTCTCTTTCAAGAGCTACAGTTCTCCTGCCTTTCACTATAGGGGTTCGTTTTGCGAAAGTTGATGATACCGAACTGTGATAACACTAAGGGATTTGGAGAAGCCTTTTAAAATGTTAACTGAATTCACAATACTAAACAAGTTGCTAGACCCTCTTGCTTCTAAAAGTAATGGTTCTCTAACAAGACCAACAGTGCTCCTTTCATTCACTTGTATTATCATTCATGGAAACACTGAGAGGTAGGCATTGTTCTTTTCAACAGCAAGCTCCATTCACAATGCTAAGCCTTCTGCTAGACCTTCTTCCTCCTAACATTAGTGGTTTTCTTCGAAGAGCTACAGTACTTCTATACTCACTTGAAATTGGCTACCTGGCACAAAGTTGATGTTCCTCACCCATGAAAACAACGAGAGGTAGGCAGTATTCCCTCACACAGCAAACTCAAATCAAACCGCAAAACAAGGCTCTAGGCCCTCTTGCTTCAATCATGAATGATTCTCTCACAGAAGCAACACTGCATTTTCCTTTCAGTTGTATGTGTCCTTTTTCAGCAAAGGTAATGTTTCTCATTCTGAAATCACTGAGAAGTAGGAACTATTCCCTTATACAGCAAACTCAGTTCATAATGCTAAGCAAACTGCTAGACCCTCTTCCTTCTAACATGTAATATTGTATTAAAATTAGTGTGTTTCTCCTGTCACTTGAAAGGGGCTCTTTGGCTCAAAGTTGATGTTCCTCACCCTTGAAAACACTGAGACTTAGGCAGTGTTCCTTTCAAAAGCCAACTCAGGTCACAATGTTTAACAAAGTGGTAGACCTTCTTGCTTCTAACTTTAATGTGTGTCTTTCAAGAGCTACAGTGCTACTGCCATTCACTATAGAGGGTTCCTTTTGCAAAAGTTGATGATACAGAACTGTGATAACACTAAGGGATATGGAGAAGCCTTTTAAAATGTTAACTGAATTCACAATACTAAACAAGTTGCTAGACCCTCTTGCTTCTAAAAGTAATGGTTCTCTAACAAGACCAACAGTCCTCCTTTCATTCACTTGTATTATCATTCATGGAATCACTGAGAGGTAGGCATTGTTCTTTTCAACAGCAAGCTCCATTCAAATGCTAAGCCTTCTGCTAGACCTTCTTCCTAACATTAGTGGTTTTCTTCGACGAGCTACAGTGGTTCTATACTCACTTGAAATTGGCTACTTAGCACAAAGTTGATATTCCTCACCCATGAAAACAATGAGAGGTAGGCAGTATTCCTTCACACAGCAAACTCAAATCAAACCGCAAAACAAGGCTCTAGGCCCTCTTGCTTCATACATGAATCATTTACTCACAGAAGCTACACTGCATCTTCGTTTCAGTTGTATGGGGCCTTTGTGAACAAAGGTGATGTTTCTCTCTCTTGAAAACACTGACAGGTAGGCAGTATTCCCTTACACAGCAAACTCAGTTCACAATGCAAAGCAAGCTGCTAGACCCTGTTCCTTCTAACATGAATGATTTTCTTACAAGCTCTACAATGTGTCTACACTCACTTGAAAGGGGCTATTAGGCGCAAAGTTGATGTACCTCACCCATGAGAAAGCTGAGAGGTAGGCAGTATTCCTTTAAACAGCAAACTCAAATCAAACTGACAAAAAAGGTTCTAGGCCATCTTGCTTCCAACATGAATGATTGTCTCACAGAAGCTACACAGCATGTTCCTTTCAGTTTTATGGGGCCATTTTCAGCAAAGGTAGTGTTTCTCATTCTTGAAATCACTGAGAGGTAAGCACTATTCCCTTATACAGCAAACTCAGTTCACAATGCCAAGCAAACTGCTAGACTCTCTTCCTTCTAACATGAAAGATTTTATGAGAATTAGAGTATTTCTCCACTCCCTCGATAGTGGCTATTTGGCTCAATGTTGATGTTCCTCATCCATGAAAACGCTGAGACTTAGGCAGTGTTCCTTTCAAAAGCCAGCTCAGTTCACAATGTTTACCAAGGTGGTAGACCTTCTTGCTTCTAACTTTAATGTGTCTCTTTCAAGAACTACAGTTCTCCTGCCATTCACTATAGGGGTTCCTTTTGCAAAAGTTGATGATACAGAACTGTGATAACACTAAGCGATATGCAGAAGCCTTTTAAAATGTTAACTGAATTCACAATACTAAACAAGTTGCTAGACACTCTTGCTTCTAAAAGTAATGGTTCTCTAACAAGACCAACAGTGCTCCTTTCATTCACTTGTATTATCATTCATGGAATCACTGAGAGGTAGGCATTTTTCTTTTCAACAGCAAGCTCCATTCACAATGCTAAGCCTTCTGCTAGACCTTCTTTCTCCTAACATTACTGGTTTTCTTCGAAGAGCTACAGTGCTTCTATACTCACTTGAAATTGGCTACTTAGCACAAAGTTGATATTCCTCAGCCATGAAAACAATGAGAGGTAGGCAGTATTCGTTCACACAGCAAACAAATCAAACTGAGAAACAATTCTCTAGGCCTTCTTGCTTCAATCATGAATCATTCACTCACAGAAGCTACACTGCAAGTTCCTTTCAGTTGAATGGGGCCATTTTCAGCAAAGGTAGTGTTTCTCATTCTTGAAATCACTCAGAGCTAGGCACTATTCCCTTATGCAGCAAGCTCAGTTCATAATGCTAAGGAAACTGCTAGACCCTCTTCCTTCTAACATGAAAGATTTTATTCGAACTAGAGTGCTTCACCACTCACTTCAAAGGGCCTAATTAGCTCAAAGTTGATGTTCCTCACCCTTGGAAAAGCTGAGAGGTAGGCAGTATTCCTTGAAACAGCAAACTAAATTCCAACTGCAAAACACGGTGCTAGCCCCTCGTCCTTCAAACATTATTGATTCTCTCACTCAAGCTACACTGCATCTTCCATTCAGTTGTATGGGGCCATTGTGAACAAAGGTGTTGTTTCTCACTCTAGAAAACACAAGAGTGAGAGTAGGCAGTATTCCCTTACACAGCAAACTCAGGTCACAATTCAAAGCAAGCTGCTAGACCCTGTTCCTTCTAACATGAATGATTTTCTTAGAAGCACTACAATGTGTCTACACTCACCTGAAAGGAGCTATTAGGCGCAAAGTTGATGTTCCTCACCCATGAGAAAGCTGAGAGGTACGCAGTATTCCTTTAAACAGCAAACTCACAAAAAACTGCAAAACAAGGTTCTAGGCCCTCTTGCTTCCAACATGAATGATTCTCTCACAGAAGCTACACTGCATCTTCCTTTCAGTTGTATGGGGCCATTTTCAGTAAAGGTAATGTTTCTCATTCTGAAATCACTGAGAGGTAGGCACTATTCCCTTACACAGCAAACTCAGTTCATAATGCTAAGCAAACTGCTAGACCCTCTTCCTTCTACCATGAAAGATTGTATTAGAGCTAGTGTGTTTCTCCTCTCTCTTGAAAGGGGCTCTTTGGCTCAAAGTTGATGTTCCTCATCCATGAAAACGCTGAGACTTAGGCAGTGTTCCTTTCAAAAGCCAACTCAGTTCACCATGTTGAACAAGGTGGTAGACCTTCTTGCTTCTAACTTTAATGTGTCTCTTTGAAGAGCTACATTGTTCCTGCCATTCACTATAGGGGTACCTTTTGCAAAAGTTGATGATACAGAACTGTGATAACACTAAGGGATATGGAGAAGCCTTTTAAAATGTTAACTGAATTCACAATACAAAACAAGTTGCTAGACCCTCTTGCTTCTAAAAGTAATGGTTCTCTAACAAGACCAACAGTGCTCCTTTCATTCACTTGTGTTCTCATTCATGGAAGCAATGAGAGGTAGGCATTGTTCTTTTCAACAGCAAGCTCCATTCACAATGCTAAGCCTTCTGCTAGACCTTCTTCCTCCTAACATTAGTGGTTTTCTTCGACGAGCTACAGTGCTTCTATACTCACTTGAAATTGGCTATTTGGCACAAAGTTGATGTTCCTCACCCATGAAAAAACTGAGAGGCAGGCAGTATTCCTTCACACAGCAAACTCAAATCAAACCGCAAAACAAGGGTCTAGGCCCTCTTGCTTCAATCATGAATCATTCACTCACAGAAGCTACACTGCAACTTCCTTTCAGTTGTATGGTGCCATTTTCATCAAAGGTAGTGTTTCTCATTCTGAAATCACTGAGAGGTAGGCACTATTCCCTTATACAGCAAACTCAGTTCACAATGCTAAGCAAACTGCTAGACCTTGTCCCTTCTAACATGAAAGATTTTATTCGAACTAGATTGCCTCTCCACTCACTTGAAAGAGCTAATTTGCTCAAAGTTGTTGTTCCTGACCCATGGAAAAGCTGAGAGATAGGCAGTATGCCTTGAGACAGCAAGCTCAAATCAACTGCAAAACAAGGTTCTAGGCCCTCTTGCTTCAAACATGAATGATTCTCTCACAGAAGCTACACTGCATCTTCCATTCAGTTGTATGGGGCCATTGTGTACAAAGGTGAGGTTTCTCACTCTTGAAAACACTGACAGGTAGGCAGTATTCCCTTACACAGCAAACTCAGTTCACAATGCAAAGCAAACTGCTAGACCCTCTTCCTTCTAACATGAATGATTTTCTTACAATAACTACAATGTGTCTACACTCACTTGAAAGGGGCTATTAGGCGCAAAGTTGAAGTACCTCACCCATGAGAAAGCTGAGAGGTAGGCAGTATTCCTTTAAACAGCAAACTCAAATCAAACTGACAAACAAGGTTCTAGGCCCTCTTGCTTCCAACATGAATGATTCTCTCACAGAAGCTACCCTGCATCTTCCTTTCAGTTGTATGGGGCCATTTTCAGCAAAGGTAGTGTTTCTCATTCTTGAAATCACTGAGAGGTAAGCACTATTCCCTTATACAGCCAACTCAGTTCACAATGCCAAGCAAACTGCTAGACTCTCTTCCTTCTAACATGAAAGATTTTATGAGAATTAGAGTATTTCTCCACTCCCTCGATAGTGGCTATTTGGCTCAATGTTGATGTTCCTCATCCATGAAAACGCTGAGACTTAGGCAGTTTTCCTTTCAAAAGCCAGCTCAGTTCACAATGTTTAACAAGGTGGTAGACCTTCTTGCTTCTAACTTTAATGTGTCTCTTTCAAGAGCTACAGTTCTCCTGCCTTTCACTATAGGGGTTCGTTTTGCGAAAGTTGATGATACCGAACTGTGATAACACTAAGGGATTTGGAGAAGCCTTTTAAAATGTTAACTGAATTCACAATACTAAACAAGTTGCTAGACCCTCTTGCTTCTAAAAGTAATGGTTCTCTAACAAGACCAACAGTGCTCCTTTCATTCACTTGTATTATCATTCATGGAAACACTGAGAGGTAGGCATTGTTCTTTTCAACAGCAAGCTCCATTCACAATGCTAAGCCTTCTGCTAGACCTTCTTCCTCCTAACATTAGTGGTTTTCTTCGAAGAGCTACAGTACTTCTATACTCACTTGAAATTGGCTACCTGGCACAAAGTTGATGTTCCTCACCCATGAAAACAACGAGAGGTAGGCAGTATTCCCTCACACAGCAAACTCAAATCAAACCGCAAAACAAGGCTCTAGGCCCTCTTGCTTCAATCATGAATGATTCTCTCACAGAAGCAACACTGCATTTTCCTTTCAGTTGTATGTGTCCTTTTTCAGCAAAGGTAATGTTTCTCATTCTGAAATCACTGAGAAGTAGGAACTATTCCCTTATACAGCAAACTCAGTTCATAATGCTAAGCAAACTGCTAGACCCTCTTCCTTCTAACATGTAATATTGTATTAAAATTAGTGTGTTTCTCCTGTCACTTGAAAGGGGCTCTTTGGCTCAAAGTTGATGTTCCTCACCCTTGAAAACACTGAGACTTAGGCAGTGTTCCTTTCAAAAGCCAACTCAGGTCACAATGTTTAACAAAGTGGTAGACCTTCTTGCTTCTAACTTTAATGTGTGTCTTTCAAGAGCTACAGTGCTACTGCCATTCACTATAGAGGGTTCCTTTTGCAAAAGTTGATGATACAGAACTGTGATAACACTAAGGGATATGGAGAAGCCTTTTAAAATGTTAACTGAATTCACAATACTAAACAAGTTGCTAGACCCTCTTGCTTCTAAAAGTAATGGTTCTCTAACAAGACCAACAGTCCTCCTTTCATTCACTTGTATTATCATTCATGGAATCACTGAGAGGTAGGCATTGTTCTTTTCAACAGCAAGCTCCATTCAAATGCTAAGCCTTCTGCTAGACCTACTTCTTCCTAACATTAGTGGTTTTCTTCGACGAGCTGCAGTGCTTCTATACTCACTTGAAATTGGCTACTTAGCACAAAGTTGATATTCCTCACCCATGAAAACAATGAGAGGTAGGCAGTATTCCTTCACACAGCAAACTCAAATCAAACCGCAAAACAAGGCTCTAGGCCCTCTTGCTTCATACATGAATCATTTACTCACAGCAGCTACACTGCATCTTCGTTTCAGTTGTATGGGGCCTTTGTGAACAAAGGTGATGTTTCTCTCTCTTGAAAACACTGACAGGTAGGCAGTATTCCCTTACACAGCAAACTCAGTTCACAATGCAAAGCAAGCTGCTAGACCCTGTTCCTTCTAACATGAATGATTTTCTTACAAGCTCTACAATGTGTCTACACTCACTTGAAAGGGGCTATTAGGCGCAAAGTTGATGTACCTCACCCATGAGAAAGCTGAGAGGTAGGCAGTATTCCTTTAAACAGCAAACTCAAATCAAACTGAGAAAAAAGGTTCTAGGCCATCTTGCTTCCAACATGAATGATTGTCTCACAGAAGCTACACAGCATGTTCCTTTCAGTTTTATGGGGCCATTTTCAGCAAAGGTAGTGTTTCTCATTCTTGAAATCACTGAGAGGTAAGCACTATTCCCTTATACAGCCAACTCAGTTCACAATGCCAAGCAAACTGCTAGACTCTCTTCCTTCTAACATGAAAGATTTTATGAGAATTAGAGTATTTCTCCACTCCCTCGATAGTGGCTATTTGGCTCAATGTTGATGTTCCTCATCCATGAAAACGCTGAGACTTAGGCAGTGTTCCTTTCAAAAGCCAGCTCAGTTCACAATGTTTACCAAGGTGGTAGACCTTCTTGCTTCTAACTTTAATGTGTCTCTTTCAAGAACTACAGTTCTCCTGCCATTCACTATAGGGGTTCCTTTTGCAAAAGTTGATGATACAGAACTGTGATAACACTAAGCGATATGCAGAAGCCTTTTAAAATGTTAACTGAATTCACAATACTAAACAAGTTGCTAGACACTCTTGCTTCTAAAAGTAATGGTTCTCTAACAAGACCAACAGTGCTCCTTTCATTCACTTGTATTATCATTCATGGAATCACTGAGAGGTAGGCATTTTTCTTTTCAACAGCAAGCTCCATTCACAATGCTAAGCCTTCTGCTAGACCTTCTTTCTCCTAACATTACTGGTTTTCTTCGAAGAGCTACAGTGCTTCTATACTCACTTGAAATTGGCTACTTAGCACAAAGTTGATATTCCTCAGCCATGAAAACAATGAGAGGTAGGCAGTATTCGTTCACACAGCAAACTCAAATCAAACTGAGAAACAATTCTCTAGGCCTTCTTGCTTCAATCATGAATCATTCACTCACAGAAGCTACACTGCAAGTTCCTTTCAGTTGAATGGGGCCATTTTCAGCAAATGTAGTGTTTCTCATTCTTGAAATCACTCAGAGCTAGGCACTATTCCCTTATGCAGCAAGCTCAGTTCATAATGCTAAGGAAACTGCTAGACCCTCTTCCTTCTAACATGAAAGATTTTATTCGAACTAGAGTGCTTCACCACTCACTTCAAAGGGCCTAATTAGCTCAAAGTTGATGTTCCTCACCCTTGGAAAAGCTGAGAGGTAGGCAGTATTCCTTGAAACAGCAAACTAAATTCCAACTGCAAAACACGGTGCTAGCCCCTCGTCCTTCAAACATTATTGATTCTCTCACTCAAGCTACACTGCATCTTCCATTCAGTTGTATGGGGCCATTGTGAACAAAGGTGTTGTTTCTCACTCTAGAAAACACAAGAGTGAGAGTAGGCAGTATTCCCTTACACAGCAAACTCAGGTCACAATTCAAAGCAAGCTGCTAGACCCTGTTCCTTCTAACATGAATGATTTTCTTAGAAGCACTACAATGTGTCTACACTCACCTGAAAGGAGCTATTAGGCGCAAAGTTGATGTTCCTCACCCATGAGAAAGCTGAGAGGTACGCAGTATTCCTTTAAACAGCAAACTCACAAAAAACTGCAAAACAAGGTTCTAGGCCCTCTTGCTTCCAACATGAATGATTCTCTCACAGAAGCTACACTGCATCTTCCTTTCAGTTGTATGGGGCCATTTTCAGTAAAGGTAATGTTTCTCATTCTGAAATCACTGAGAGGTAGGCACTATTCCCTTACACAGCAAACTCAGTTCATAATGCTAAGCAAACTGCTAGACCCTCTTCCTTCTACCATGAAAGATTGTATTAGAGCTAGTGTGTTTCTCCTCTCTCTTGAAAGGGGCTCTTTGGCTCAAAGTTGATGATCCTCATCCATGAAAACGCTGAGACTTAGGCAGTGTTCCTTTCAAAAGCCAACTCAGTTCACCATGTTGAACAAGGTGGTAGACCTTCTTGCTTCTAACTTTAATGTGTCTCTTTGAAGAGCTACATTGTTCCTGCCATTCACTATAGGGGTACCTTTTGCAAAAGTTGATGATACAGAACTGTGATAACACTAAGGGATATGGAGAAGCCTTTTAAAATGTTAACTGAATTCACAATACAAAACAAGTTGCTAGACCCTCTTGCTTCTAAAAGTAATGGTTCTCTAACAAGACCAACAGTGCTCCTTTCATTCACTTGTGTTCTCATTCATGGAAGCAATGAGAGGTAGGCATTGTTCTTTTCAACAGCAAGCTCCATTCACAATGCTAAGCCTTCTGCTAGACCTTCTTCCTCCTAACATTAGTGGTTTTCTTCGACGAGCTACAGTGCTTCTATACTCACTTGAAATTGGCTATTTGGCACAAAGTTGATGTTCCTCACCCATGAAAAAACTGAGAGGCAGGCAGTATTCCTTCACACAGCAAACTCAAATCAAACCGCAAAACAAGGGTCTAGGCCCTCTTGCTTCAATCATGAATCATTCACTCACAGAAGCTACACTGCAACTTCCTTTCAGTTGTATGGTGCCATTTTCATCAAAGGTAGTGTTTCTCATTCTGAAATCACTGAGAGGTAGGCACTATTCCCTTATACAGCAAACTCAGTTCACAATGCTAAGCAAACTGCTAGACCTTCTCCCTTCTAACATGAAAGATTTTATTCGAACTAGATTGCCTCTCCACTCACTTGAAAGAGCTAATTTGCTCAAAGTTGTTGTTCCTGACCCATGGAAAAGCTGAGAGATAGGCAGTATGCCTTGAGACAGCAAGCTCAAATCAACTGCAAAACAAGGTTCTAGGCCCTCTTGCTTCAAACATGAATGATTCTCTCACAGAAGCTACACTGCATCTTCCATTCAGTTGTATGGGGCCATTGTGTACAAAGGTGAGGTTTCTCACTCTTGAAAACACTGACAGGTAGGCAGTATTCCCTTACACAGCAAACTCAGTTCACAATGCAAAGCAAACTGCTAGACCCTCTTCCTTCTAACATGAATGATTTTCTTACAATAACTACAATGTGTCTACACTCACTTGAAAGGGGCTATTAGGCGCAAAGTTGAAGTACCTCACCCATGAGAAAGCTGAGAGGTAGGCAGTATTCCTTTAAACAGCAAACTCAAATCAAACTGACAAACAAGGTTCTAGGCCCTCTTGCTTCCAACATGAATGATTCTCTCACAGAAGCTACCCTGCATCTTCCTTTCAGTTGTATGGGGCCATTTTCAGCAAAGGTAGTGTTTCTCATTCTTGAAATCACTGAGAGGTAAGCACTATTCCCTTATACAGCCAACTCAGTTCACAATGCCAAGCAAACTGCTAGACTCTCTTCCTTCTAACATGAAAGATTTTATGAGAATTAGAGTATTTCTCCACTCCCTCGATAGTGGCTATTTGGCTCAATGTTGATGTTCCTCATCCATGAAAACGCTGAGACTTAGGCAGTTTTCCTTTCAAAAGCCAGCTCAGTTCACAATGTTTAACAAGGTGGTAGACCTTCTTGCTTCTAACTTTAATGTGTCTCTTTCAAGAGCTACAGTTCTCCTGCCTTTCACTATAGGGGTTCGTTTTGCGAAAGTTGATGATACCGAACTGTGATAACACTAAGGGATTTGGAGAAGCCTTTTAAAATGTTAACTGAATTCACAATACTAAACAAGTTGCTAGACCCTCTTGCTTCTAAAAGTAATGGTTCTCTAACAAGACCAACAGTGCTCCTTTCATTCACTTGTATTATCATTCATGGAAACACTGAGAGGTAGGCATTGTTCTTTTCAACAGCAAGCTCCATTCACAATGCTAAGCCTTCTGCTAGACCTTCTTCCTCCTAACATTAGTGGTTTTCTTCGAAGAGCTACAGTACTTCTATACTCACTTGAAATTGGCTACCTGGCACAAAGTTGATGTTCCTCACCCATGAAAACAACGAGAGGTAGGCAGTATTCCCTCACACAGCAAACTCAAATCAAACCGCAAAACAAGGCTCTAGGCCCTCTTGCTTCAATCATGAATGATTCTCTCACAGAAGCAACACTGCATTTTCCTTTCAGTTGTATGTGTCCTTTTTCAGCAAAGGTAATGTTTCTCATTCTGAAATCACTGAGAAGTAGGAACTATTCCCTTATACAGCAAACTCAGTTCATAATGCTAAGCAAACTGCTAGACCCTCTTCCTTCTAACATGTAATATTGTATTAAAATTAGTGTGTTTCTCCTGTCACTTGAAAGGGGCTCTTTGGCTCAAAGTTGATGTTCCTCACCCTTGAAAACACTGAGACTTAGGCAGTGTTCCTTTCAAAAGCCAACTCAGGTCACAATGTTTAACAAAGTGGTAGACCTTCTTGCTTCTAACTTTAATGTGTGTCTTTCAAGAGCTACAGTGCTACTGCCATTCACTATAGAGGGTTCCTTTTGCAAAAGTTGATGATACAGAACTGTGATAACACTAAGGGATATGGAGAAGCCTTTTAAAATGTTAACTGAATTCACAATACTAAACAAGTTGCTAGACCCTCTTGCTTCTAAAAGTAATGGTTCTCTAAAAAGACCAACAGTCCTCCTTTCATTCACTTGTATTATCATTCATGGAATCACTGAGAGGTAGGCATTGTTCTTTTCAACAGCAAGCTCCATTCAAATGCTAAGCCTTCTGCTAGTCCTACTTCTTCCTAACATTAGTGGTTTTCTTCGACGAGCTGCAGTGCTTCTATACTCACTTGAAATTGGCTACTTAGCACAAAGTTGATATTCCTCACCCATGAAAACAATGAGAGGTAGGCAGTATTCCTTCACACAGCAAACTCAAATCAAACCGCAAAACAAGGCTCTAGGCCCTCTTGCTTCATACATGAATCATTTACTCACAGCAGCTACACTGCATCTTCGTTTCAGTTGTATGGGGCCTTTGTGAACAAAGGTGATGTTTCTCTCTCTTGAAAACACTGACAGGTAGGCAGTATTCCCTTACACAGCAAACTCAGTTCACAATGCAAAGCAAGCTGCTAGACCCTGTTCCTTCTAACATGAATGATTTTCTTACAAGCTCTACAATGTGTCTACACTCACTTGAAAGGGGCTATTAGGCGCAAAGTTGATGTACCTCACCCATGAGAAAGCTGAGAGGTAGGCAGTATTCCTTTAAACAGCAAACTCAAATCAAACTGACAAAAAAGGTTCTAGGCCATCTTGCTTCCAACATGAATGATTGTCTCACAGAAGCTACACAGCATGTTCCTTTCAGTTTTATGGGGCCATTTTCAGCAAAGGTAGTGTTTCTCATTCTTGAAATCACTGAGAGGTAAGCACTATTCCCTTATACAGCAAACTCAGTTCACAATGCCAAGCAAACTGCTAGACTCTCTTCCTTCTAACATGAAAGATTTTATGAGAATTAGAGTATTTCTCCACTCCCTCGATAGTGGCTATTTGGCTCAATGTTGATGTTCCTCATCCATGAAAACGCTGAGACTTAGGCAGTGTTCCTTTCAAAAGCCAGCTCAGTTCACAATGTTTACCAAGGTGGTAGACCTTCTTGCTTCTAACTTTAATGTGTCTCTTTCAAGAACTACAGTTCTCCTGCCATTCACTATAGGGGTTCCTTTTGCAAAAGTTGATGATACAGAACTGTGATAACACTAAGCGATATGCAGAAGCCTTTTAAAATGTTAACTGAATTCACAATACTAAACAAGTTGCTAGACACTCTTGCTTCTAAAAGTAATGGTTCTCTAACAAGACCAACAGTGCTCCTTTCATTCACTTGTATTATCATTCATGGAATCACTGAGAGGTAGGCATTTTTCTTTTCAACAGCAAGCTCCATTCACAATGCTAAGCCTTCTGCTAGACCTTCTTTCTCCTAACATTACTGGTTTTCTTCGAAGAGCTACAGTGCTTCTATACTCACTTGAAATTGGCTACTTAGCACAAAGTTGATATTCCTCAGCCATGAAAACAATGAGAGGTAGGCAGTATTCGTTCACACAGCAAACTCAAATCAAACTGAGAAACAATTCTCTAGGCCTTCTTGCTTCAATCATGAATCATTCACTCACAGAAGCTACACTGCAAGTTCCTTTCAGTTGAATGGGGCCATTTTCAGCAAAGGTAGTGTTTCTCATTCTTGAAATCACTCAGAGCTAGGCACTATTCCCTTATGCAGCAAGCTCAGTTCATAATGCTAAGGAAACTGCTAGACCCTCTTCCTTCTAACATGAAAGATTTTATTCGAACTAGAGTGCTTCACCACTCACTTCAAAGGGCCTAATTAGCTCAAAGTTGATGTTCCTCACCCTTGGAAAAGCTGAGAGGTAGGCAGTATTCCTTGAAACAGCAAACTAAATTCCAACTGCAAAACACGGTGCTAGCCCCTCGTCCTTCAAACATTATTGATTCTCTCACTCAAGCTACACTGCATCTTCCATTCAGTTGTATGGGGCCATTGTGAACAAAGGTGTTGTTTCTCACTCTAGAAAACACAAGAGTGAGAGTAGGCAGTATTCCCTTACACAGCAAACTCAGGTCACAATTCAAAGCAAGCTGCTAGACCCTGTTCCTTCTAACATGAATGATTTTCTTAGAAGCACTACAATGTGTCTACACTCACCTGAAAGGAGCTATTAGGCGCAAAGTTGATGTTCCTCACCCATGAGAAAGCTGAGAGGTACGCAGTATTCCTTTAAACAGCAAACTCACAAAAAACTGCAAAACAAGGTTCTAGGCCCTCTTGCTTCCAACATGAATGATTCTCTCACAGAAGCTACACTGCATCTTCCTTTCAGTTGTATGGGGCCATTTTCAGTAAAGGTAATGTTTCTCATTCTGAAATCACTGAGAGGTAGGCACTATTCCCTTACACAGCAAACTCAGTTCATAATGCTAAGCAAACTGCTAGACCCTCTTCCTTCTACCATGAAAGATTGTATTAGATCTAGTGTGTTTCTCCTCTCTCTTGAAAGGGGCTCTTTGGCTCAAAGTTGATGTTCCTCATCCATGAAAACGCTGAGACTTAGGCAGTGTTCCTTTCAAAAGCCAACTCAGTTCACCATGTTGAACAAGGTGGTAGACCTTCTTGCTTCTAACTTTAATGTGTCTCTTTGAAGAGCTACATTGTTCCTGCCATTCACTATAGGGGTACCTTTTGCAAAAGTTGATGATACAGAACTGTGATAACACTAAGGGATATGGAGAAGCCTTTTAAAATGTTAACTGAATTCACAATACAAAACAAGTTGCTAGACCCTCTTGCTTCTAAAAGTAATGGTTCTCTAACAAGACCAACAGTGCTCCTTTCATTCACTTGTGTTCTCATTCATGGAAGCAATGAGAGGTAGGCATTGTTCTTTTCAACAGCAAGCTCCATTCACAATGCTAAGCCTTCTGCTAGACCTTCTTCCTCCTAACATTAGTGGTTTTCTTCGAAGAGCTACAGTGCTTCTATACTCACTTGAAATTGGCTATTTGGCACAAAGTTGATGTTCCTCACCCATGAAAAAACTGAGAGGCAGGCAGTATTCCTTCACACAGCAAACTCAAATCAAACCGCAAAACAAGGGTCTAGGCCCTCTTGCTTCAATCATGAATCATTCACTCACAGAAGCTACACTGCAACTTCCTTTCAGTTGTATGGTGCCATTTTCATCAAAGGTAGTGTTTCTCATTCTGAAATCACTGAGAGGTAGGCACTATTCCCTTATACAGCAAACTCAGTTCACAATGCTAAGCAAACTGCTAGACCTTGTCCCTTCTAACATGAAAGATTTTATTCGAACTAGATTGCCTCTCCACTCACTTGAAAGAGCTAATTTGCTCAAAGTTGTTGTTCCTGACCCATGGAAAAGCTGAGAGATAGGCAGTATGCCTTGAGACAGCAAGCTCAAATCAACTGCAAAACAAGGTTCTAGGCCCTCTTGCTTCAAACATGAATGATTCTCTCACAGAAGCTACACTGCATCTTCCATTCAGTTGTATGGGGCCATTGTGTACAAAGGTGATGTTTCTCACTCTTGAAAACACTGACAGGTAGGCAGTATTCCCTTACACAGCAAACTCAGTTCACAATGCAAAGCAAACTGCTAGACCCTCTTCCTTCTAACATGAATGATTTTCTTACAATAACTACAATGTGTCTACACTCACTTGAAAGGGGCTATTAGGCGCAAAGTTGAAGTACCTCACCCATGAGAAAGCTGAGAGGTAGGCAGTATTCCTTTAAACAGCAAACTCAAATCAAACTGACAAACAAGGTTCTAGGCCCTCTTGCTTCCAACATGAATGATTCTCTCACAGAAGCTACCCTGCATCTTCCTTTCAGTTGTATGGGGCCATTTTCAGCAAAGGTAGTGTTTCTCATTCTTGAAATCACTGAGAGGTAAGCACTATTCCCTTATACAGCCAACTCAGTTCACAATGCCAAGCAAACTGCTAGACTCTCTTCCTTCTAACATGAAAGATTTTATGAGAATTAGAGTATTTCTCCACTCCCTCGATAGTGGCTATTTGGCTCAATGTTGATGTTCCTCATCCATGAAAACGCTGAGACTTAGGCAGTTTTCCTTTCAAAAGCCAGCTCAGTTCACAATGTTTACCAAGGTGGTAGACCTTCTTGCTTCTAACTTTAATGTGTCTCTTTCAAGAGCTACAGTTCTCCTGCCTTTCACTATAGGGGTTCGTTTTGCGAAAGTTGATGATACCGAACTGTGATAACACTAAGGGATTTGGAGAAGCCTTTTAAAATGTTAACTGAATTCACAATACTAAACAAGTTGCTAGACCCTCTTGCTTCTAAAAGTAATGGTTCTCTAACAAGACCAACAGTGCTCCTTTCATTCACTTGTATTATCATTCATGGAAACACTGAGAGGTAGGCATTGTTCTTTTCAACAGCAAGCTCCATTCACAATGCTAAGCCTTCTGCTAGACCTTCTTCCTCCTAACATTAGTGGTTTTCTTCGAAGAGCTACAGTACTTCTATACTCACTTGAAATTGGCTACCTGGCACAAAGTTGATGTTCCTCACCCATGAAAACAACGAGAGGTAGGCAGTATTCCATCACACAGCAAACTCAAATCAAACCGCAAAACAAGGCTCTAGGCCCTCTTGCTTCAATCATGAATGATTCTCTCACAGAAGCAACACTGCATTTTCCTTTCAGTTGTATGTGTCCTTTTTCAGCAAAGGTAATGTTTCTCATTCTGAAATCACTGAGAAGTAGGAACTATTCCCTTATACAGCAAACTCAGTTCATAATGCTAAGCAAACTGCTAGACCCTCTTCCTTCTAACATGTAATATTGTATTAAAATTAGTGTGTTTCTCCTGTCACTTGAAAGGGGCTCTTTGGCTCAAAGTTGATGTTCCTCACCCTTGAAAACACTGAGACTTAGGCAGTGTTCCTTTCAAAAGCCAACTCAGGTCACAATGTTTAACAAAGTGGTAGACCTTCTTGCTTCTAACTTTAATGTGTGTCTTTCAAGAGCTACAGTGCTACTGCCATTCACTATAGAGGGTTCCTTTTGCAAAAGTTGATGATACAGAACTGTGATAACACTAAGGGATATGGAGAAGCCTTTTAAAATGTTAACTGAATTCACAATACTAAACAAGTTGCTAGACCCTCTTGCTTCTAAAAGTAATGGTTCTCTAACAAGACCAACAGTCCTCCTTTCATTCACTTGTATTATCATTCATG
>NW_027395434.1:0-48119 GCF_047511655.1 Castor canadensis | reverse complement strand
TTCTTTGCTCTTTCAACTCAGGTTCGTAGGCCTAGTTGGAACACAGAAAGCCAATCTCCACATTGAAAAACCTACGTTCCCATATGTATTCCTTTGAAAAACGAAATCCATTTTCATCAGAAAACAATGTACGAGATGCTGAGCTTCTACAATACATGGTTCTCTTGGAGAGATAAATGTGTTGCTTCAACTCAGCTGAATTTGCCTCTTTGGAACAATGTGATGTCATGTGAACCTTGGAAAACGTCCGTCGCGGGAAGTAGTCCTTGCAAAACCGTACTCAATTTTCTCAGGAGACAATGGGCTAGATGCTCCTATTTCTGAAACAGACGGTTTTCTTTCAAGTTATGCATGTGTTTCTTTAAATTAGCTGGCTAGGCCTATTTTGAACAAAGAGATCTTATCTCCATATTGAGAAACTGAAGTTGCTCTAGGTATTTCATTGACAAACTACACTCAATCTGACAAGGAAACAATGTGTTAGATATTCCTTCTGGTAACATAGATGGTTTTCTTCGGAGAGAAACACGTGTTTGTTCAAATCAGCTGAAAAGGCCTCCATGATACAAAGGGAGCCTATCTCCATCCTGAAAAACCTAAGTTGCAAGAAGTATTCCTTTTAAATCTACTGACTACTCACATGGAAACAATATGCTAGATGCTGCAGCTTGTAGTTAGACGGTTTTCTTTGGAGAGACACATGTGTTTCTTCACCTCAGCTGAATTGACCTGTTTTGAACCAAGAGAGTCTACCTCCACCTTGAAAATCCTAACTTGCAGGAAGTATTTCTTTGAAAAAACTGGCAAAAGTCTCCCAGGGTGACAATGTTCTTATTCTCCAGGGTCAAACAGAGATGGTTTTCTTTCAGGAGATACATGTGTTCCTTTAAGTCATATAGAAAGGCCTATTTTGTAACAAAGAGCCCATATCCACATTGAATGACCTATGTTGCAGGAGGAATTCCTTTCCAAATCTATCTCGGTTCTCACAGGGAAGCAATGTGCTAGATGTTGCTGCTTGTAACATATAATGTTTCTTGGGAGAGATCCCTTTGTCTTCAACTCAGCTGAACAGGCCAACGTAGAAAAAAGGGAGCCTATCTCCACCGTGAGAAACCATGCTGCAGGAAGTATTCCAATCAAAAACAAACTTATCTCACGGGGAAACAATGTGCTACCATTCCTGCTTCCAACAGAGATGGTGTTCTTTCGAGAGGTATGTGTGTTTCTTGAAATCTGCGGAATAGGCCTATTGGAAACAAAGTGAGCCTATGTCTACATTGAAAGACCTAAACTGCCTGAAGTACTCCTTTCAAATAGTAACTCAGCTCTCTCACAGAATCAATGTGCTACATGCTGCAGCGTCTAATCTAGATGGTTTCCTTTTAGAGATACATGTGTTTCTTCAATTCACCTGATTGTGTGTATTGGGAACAAAGTGAGCCAACCCACCCTTGGAAAACGTAAGTTGCAGGAAGTCTTTCTTTGACAAACTTACTAAATTCTCACAGGGAAACAATGCCCGAATATTCCTGCTTCCAACAGAGATGGCTTTCTTTGGAGAGATATATGTGTTTCTTCAAATGTGCTGAATAGGCCTACTTGGAACAAAGTGTGCCTATCTCTACATTGAAAATCCTCAGTTGCCCGAAGTACTCCTTTCAAGTACTAACTCAGATCTCACAGAGAAACCATGTGCTACATGCTGCAGCTTCTAATCCCGATGGTTTCCTTTTAGAAATACATGTGTTTCTTCAATTCACATGAAGGTGTGTATTGGGAACAAAGTGAGTCAACCCAACCTTGGAAAACGTAAATTGCAGGAAGTATTCCCTTGCAAAACCTATTCAATTCGAAGTTGGAAACAATATGGGGGATGCTCCTTCTTCCACAGAGATGTTTTCTTTGAGAGACACACGTGTTTCTTCAAGTTAGCTGGACAGGCCTATTTGCTTACTGACTGTAACATATAAGATTTCTTTGGAGAGATACATGTGTTTCTTCAATGCAGCTGAAAAATGCCAATGTGGAAATAAGGGAGCCTCTCTCCACCATGAAGCACCCTGTTGCAGGAAGTATTCCATTTACAAACAAACACAATCTCCCAGGGAGACAATGTGCTATTACTCATGCTTCCAGCAGAGATGGTTTTTTTGGAGAAATATATGTGTTTCTTCAAATCTGCTGAACAGGCCTATTAGGAACAAAGAGAGCCTATGTCTACATTGAAAAAGCTAAATTGCCTGAAGTACTCCTTTCAAATATTAACTCAGCTGTCTCAGGGAAACAATGAGCTGCACGGTACAGCTTCTAACATAGATGGTTTCCTTTTAGAGGTACGTGTGTTTCTTCAACTCACCTGCCTGTGTCTATCTGGAAAAAAGTGAGCCTATCCCAACCTTGAAAACCCTAAGCTGTAGGAAGTATTCCTATGCAAAGCCTTCTCAATTCTTACTGGGATACAATGTGGTGGATTCTCCTGCTTCTCACACAGATGTTTTCTGTCAAAAGACACATGTGTTTGTTCAAATTAGCCGGGGAGGCCTATTTGGAACAAACAACCCTTTGTTCCCCTTGCAAATTCTGAATGGTGGGAAGAAATTCTTTTAAAATACTCATTTTTAACAGGGAAGCAATGTGCTAGATGTTGAAGATTGTAACATAGATAGTTTTCTTTGCAGAGACACTGATGTTTTTACAACTTAGCTCACAGGCCTACGTGGAAGATAGAGAGCCTATCTCCCTTTGAAAAACGTAAGTTGCCCAAAGTATTCCTTTTAAAATGAAACTCAATTCTCTGAGGGAAAGAATGTGCTATATGCTCCTGATTCTGACTCAAGTGGTTTCTTTTGAGATACATGAGTTCCTTTAACTCTGCTGAAAGGGCCTATTTGGAACAAACAGCCTATCTCCACCTTGAATTTCAAAGATGCAGGAAGTACTGCTTTCAAAAACTTACTGGTTTTTACACGGGTAAACAATGAAGTACATGGCGAAGTTTGTAATCTAGTTGGTTTTCGTTTAGTGCTCCATGTGTTTCTTGAACTCATCTGAATAGGCCCATTTGGAACAAAGAGAGCCTACGTTCACTTTGAAAAATGTAATTTATAGGAAGTACTCCTATCAATAATTAACTCTCTTCTCAGAGGTATACTAGGTCCTAGATTCTATAGCTTGTATCACAGATAGTTTACTGTCAAGAGATAAATGTGTTTCTTCAACTTGCCTGAATAGGCCTATTTCAAAAAAAAGAGCTGATTTTCCCTTTGAAAAACCTAAGTCACAGGAAGTATTCCTTCAAAAACCAGCTCAATTACCGCAGTGAAACAAGCTCCTAGATGCTGCAGTTTTGAACATAGATGGTTTTCTTTGGACAGATACATGTCTTTGTTCACCTCAGCTGAATAGACCTATTTGTTACAAAGAGAGCCTCTCTCCACCTTGAAAAACCTAAGTTGCCAAAGTGTTCATTTTCTATGTACTGAATACTCAGAGGGAAACAATGTGCTACATGTTGCAGCTTCTAGCATTGATGGTTTTCTGGAGATATAAATCTGTTTCTTCACATCAGCTGAATGGTCTTATTTGAAAAAAGGTAAACTTATCTCAACCTTGAAACATACGTTGCTGGAAAGTAGGACGTTCAGGAACATACTCCACTGTCACAGGGAAATAATGTGCTAGAAGCTCCTGCTTCTACTACAGATGATTTCCTTTCTAGAGATACATGTGTTTCTTCCAATTAGCTGAAAAGACCTAATTGAAAAAAGCGAGATTTCTCCACCTTCAAAATTCTCACTGGCAGAGAGTATTTCTTAGGAAAATTAACTACTCTCCATCAGAGAAACAACAGCAAGATACTGAAGCTTGTCACACAGACAGTTTTCTTTTCTTTGGAGAGATTTCTTTGCTCTTTCAACTCAGGTTCGTAGGCCTAGTTGGAACACAGAAAGCCAATCTCCACATTGAAAAACCTACGTTCCCATATGTATTCCTTTGAAAAACGAAATCCATTTTCATCAGAAAACAATGTACGAGATGCTGAGCTTCTACAATACATGGTTCTCTTGGAGAGATAAATGTGTTGCTTCAACTCAGCTGAATTTGCCTCTTTGGAACAATGTGATCTCATGTGAACCTTGGAAAACGTCCGTCGCGGGAAGTAGTCCTTGCAAAACCGTACTCAATTTTCTCAGGAGACAATGGGCTAGATGCTCCTATTTCTGAAACAGACGGTTTTCTTTCAAGTTATGCATGTGTTTCTTTAAATTAGCTGGCTAGGCCTATTTTGAACAAAGAGATTTTATCTCCATATTGAGAAACTGAAGTTGCTCTAGGTATTTCATTGACAAACTACACTCAATCTGACAAGGAAACAATGTGTTAGATATTCCTTCTGGTAACATAGATGGTTTTCTTCGGAGAGAAACACGTGTTTGTTCAAATCAGCTGAAAAGGCCTCCATGATACAAAGGGAGCCTATCTCCATCCTGAAAAACCTAAGTTGCAAGAAGTATTCCTTTTAAATCTACTGACTACTCACATGGAAACAATATGCTAGATGCTGCAGCTTGTAGTTAGACGGTTTTCTTTGGAGAGACACATGTGTTTCTTCACCTCAGCTGAATTGACCTGTTTTGAACCAAGAGAGTCTACCTCCACCTTGAAAATCCTAACTTGCAGGAAGTATTTCTTTGAAAAAACTGGCAAAAGTCTCCCAGGGTGACAATGTTCTTATTCTCCAGGGTCAAACAGAGATGGTTTTCTTTCAGGAGATACATGTGTTCCTTTAAGTCATATAGAAAGGCCTATTTTGTAACAAAGAGCCCATATCCACATTGAATGACCTATGTTGCAGGAGGAATTCCTTTCCAAATCTATCTCGGTTCTCACAGGGAAGCAATGTGCTAGATGTTGCTGCTTGTAACATATAATGTTTCTTGGGAGAGATCCCTTTGTCTTCAACTCAGCTGAACAGGCCAACGTAGAAAAAAGGGAGCCTATCTCCACCGTGAGAAACCATGCTGCAGGAAGTATTCCAATCAAAAACAAACTTATCTCACGGGGAAACAATGTGCTACCATTCCTGCTTCCAACAGAGATGGTGTTCTTTCGAGAGGTATGTGTGTTTCTTGAAATCTGCGGAATAGGCCTATTGGAAACAAAGTGAGCCTATGTCTACATTGAAAGACCTAAACTGCCTGAAGTACTCCTTTCAAATAGTAACTCAGCTCTCTCACAGAATCAATGTGCTACATGCTGCAGCGTCTAATCTAGATGGTTTCCTTTTAGAGATACATGTGTTTCTTCAATTCACCTGATTGTGTGTATTGGGAACAAAGTGAGCCAACCCACCCTTGGAAAACGTAAGTTGCAGGAAGTCTTTCTTTGACAAACTTACTAAATTCTCACAGGGAAACAATGCCCGAATATTCCTGCTTCCAACAGAGATGGCTTTCTTTGGAGAGATATATGTGTTTCTTCAAATGTGCTGAATAGGCCTACTTGGAACAAAGTGTGCCTATCTCTACATTGAAAATCCTCAGTTGCCCGAAGTACTCCTTTCAAGTACTAACTCAGATCTCACAGAGAAACCATGTGCTACATGCTGCAGCTTCTAATCCCGATGGTTTCCTTTTAGAAATACATGTGTTTCTTCAATTCACATGAAGGTGTGTATTGGGAACAAAGTGAGTCAACCCAACCTTGGAAAACGTAAATTGCAGGAAGTATTCCCTTGCAAAACCTATTCAATTCGAAGTTGGAAACAATATGGGGGATGCTCCTTCTTCCACAGAGATGTTTTCTTTGAGAGACACACGTGTTTCTTCAAGTTAGCTGGACAGGCCTATTTGCTTACTGACTGTAACATATAAGATTTCTTTGGAGAGATACATGTGTTTCTTCAATGCAGCTGAAAAATGCCAATGTGGAAATAAGGGAGCCTCTCTCCACCATGAAGCACCCTGTTGCAGGAAGTATTCCATTTACAAACAAACACAATCTCCCAGGGAGACAATGTGCTATTACTCATGCTTCCAGCAGAGATGGTTTTTTTGGAGAAATATATGTGTTTCTTCAAATCTGCTGAACAGGCCTATTAGGAACAAAGAGAGCCTATGTCTACATTGAAAAAGCTAAATTGCCTGAAGTACTCCTTTCAAATATTAACTCAGCTGTCTCAGGGAAACAATGAGCTGCACGGTACAGCTTCTAACATAGATGGTTTCCTTTTAGAGGTACGTGTGTTTCTTCAACTCACCTGCCTGTGTCTATCTGGAAAAAAGTGAGCCTATCCCAACCTTGAAAACCCTAAGCTGTAGGAAGTATTCCTATGCAAAGCCTTCTCAATTCTTACTGGGATACAATGTGGTGGATTCTCCTGCTTCTCACACAGATGTTTTCTGTCAAAAGACACATGTGTTTGTTCAAATTAGCCGGGGAGGCCTATTTGGAACAAACAACCCTTTGTTCCCCTTGCAAATTCTGAATGGTGGGAAGAAATTCTTTTAAAATACTCATTTTTAACAGGGAAGCAATGTGCTAGATGTTGAAGATTGTAACATAGATAGTTTTCTTTGCAGAGACACTGATGTTTTTACAACTTAGCTCACAGGCCTACGTGGAAGATAGAGAGCCTATCTCCCTTTGAAAAACGTAAGTTGCCCAAAGTATTCCTTTTAAAATGAAACTCAATTCTCTGAGGGAAAGAATGTGCTATATGCTCCTGATTCTGACTCAAGTGGTTTCTTTTGAGATACATGAGTTCCTTTAACTCTGCTGAAAGGGCCTATTTGGAACAAACAGCCTATCTCCACCTTGAATTTCAAAGATGCAGGAAGTACTGCTTTCAAAAACTTACTGGTTTTTACACGGGTAAACAATGAAGTACATGGCGAAGTTTGTAATCTAGTTGGTTTTCGTTTAGTGCTCCATGTGTTTCTTGAACTCATCTGAATAGGCCCATTTGGAACAAAGAGAGCCTACGTTCACTTTGAAAAATGTAATTTATAGGAAGTACTCCTATCAATAATTAACTCTCTTCTCAGAGGTATACTAGGTCCTAGATTCTATAGCTTGTATCACAGATAGTTTACTGTCAAGAGATAAATGTGTTTCTTCAACTTGCCTGAATAGGCCTATTTCAAAAAAAAGAGCTGATTTTCCCTTTGAAAAACCTAAGTCACAGGAAGTATTCCTTCAAAAACCAGCTCAATTACCGCAGTGAAACAAGCTCCTAGATGCTGCAGTTTTGAACATAGATGGTTTTCTTTGGACAGATACATGTCTTTGTTCACCTCAGCTGAATAGACCTATTTGTTACAAAGAGAGCCTCTCTCCACCTTGAAAAACCTAAGTTGCCAAAGTGTTCATTTTCTATGTACTGAATACTCAGAGGGAAACAATGTGCTACATGTTGCAGCTTCTAGCATTGATGGTTTTCTGGAGATATAAATCTGTTTCTTCACATCAGCTGAATGGTCTTATTTGAAAAAAGGTAAACTTATCTCAACCTTGAAACATACGTTGCTGGAAAGTAGGACGTTCAGGAACATACTCCACTGTCACAGGGAAATAATGTGCTAGAAGCTCCTGCTTCTACTACAGATGATTTCCTTTCTAGAGATACATGTGTTTCTTCCAATTAGCTGAAAAGACCTAATTGAAAAAAGCGAGATTTCTCCACCTTCAAAATTCTCACTGGCAGAGAGTATTTCTTAGGAAAATTAACTACTCTCCATCAGAGAAACAACAGCAAGATACTGAAGCTTGTCACACAGACAGTTTTCTTTTCTTTGGAGAGATTTCTTTGCTCTTTCAACTCAGGTTCGTAGGCCTAGTTGGAACACAGAAAGCCAATCTCCACATTGAAAAACCTACGTTCCCATATGTATTCCTTTGAAAAACGAAATCCATTTTCATCAGAAAACAATGTACGAGATGCTGAGCTTCTACAATACATGGTTCTCTTGGAGAGATAAATGTGTTGCTTCAACTCAGCTGAATTTGCCTCTTTGGAACAATGTGATCTCATGTGAACCTTGGAAAACGTCCGTCGCGGGAAGTAGTCCTTGCAAAACCGTACTCAATTTTCTCAGGAGACAATGGGCTAGATGCTCCTATTTCTGAAACAGACGGTTTTCTTTCAAGTTATGCATGTGTTTCTTTAAATTAGCTGGCTAGGCCTATTTTGAACAAAGAGATTTTATCTCCATATTGAGAAACTGAAGTTGCTCTAGGTATTTCATTGACAAACTACACTCAATCTGACAAGGAAACAATGTGTTAGATATTCCTTCTGGTAACATAGATGGTTTTCTTCGGAGAGAAACACGTGTTTGTTCAAATCAGCTGAAAAGGCCTCCATGATACAAAGGGAGCCTATCTCCATCCTGAAAAACCTAAGTTGCAAGAAGTATTCCTTTTAAATCTACTGACTACTCACATGGAAACAATATGCTAGATGCTGCAGCTTGTAGTTAGACGGTTTTCTTTGGAGAGACACATGTGTTTCTTCACCTCAGCTGAATTGACCTGTTTTGAACCAAGAGAGTCTACCTCCACCTTGAAAATCCTAACTTGCAGGAAGTATTTCTTTGAAAAAACTGGCAAAAGTCTCCCAGGGTGACAATGTTCTTATTCTCCAGGGTCAAACAGAGATGGTTTTCTTTCAGGAGATACATGTGTTCCTTTAAGTCATATAGAAAGGCCTATTTTGTAACAAAGAGCCCATATCCACATTGAATGACCTATGTTGCAGGAGGAATTCCTTTCCAAATCTATCTCGGTTCTCACAGGGAAGCAATGTGCTAGATGTTGCTGCTTGTAACATATAATGTTTCTTGGGAGAGATCCCTTTGTCTTCAACTCAGCTGAACAGGCCAACGTAGAAAAAAGGGAGCCTATCTCCACCGTGAGAAACCATGCTGCAGGAAGTATTCCAATCAAAAACAAACTTATCTCACGGGGAAACAATGTGCTACCATTCCTGCTTCCAACAGAGATGGTGTTCTTTCGAGAGGTATGTGTGTTTCTTGAAATCTGCGGAATAGGCCTATTGGAAACAAAGTGAGCCTATGTCTACATTGAAAGACCTAAACTGCCTGAAGTACTCCTTTCAAATAGTAACTCAGCTCTCTCACAGAATCAATGTGCTACATGCTGCAGCGTCTAATCTAGATGGTTTCCTTTTAGAGATACATGTGTTTCTTCAATTCACCTGATTGTGTGTATTGGGAACAAAGTGAGCCAACCCACCCTTGGAAAACGTAAGTTGCAGGAAGTCTTTCTTTGACAAACTTACTAAATTCTCACAGGGAAACAATGCCCGAATATTCCTGCTTCCAACAGAGATGGCTTTCTTTGGAGAGATATATGTGTTTCTTCAAATGTGCTGAATAGGCCTACTTGGAACAAAGTGTGCCTATCTCTACATTGAAAATCCTCAGTTGCCCGAAGTACTCCTTTCAAGTACTAACTCAGATCTCACAGAGAAACCATGTGCTACATGCTGCAGCTTCTAATCCCGATGGTTTCCTTTTAGAAATACATGTGTTTCTTCAATTCACATGAAGGTGTGTATTGGGAACAAAGTGAGTCAACCCAACCTTGGAAAACGTAAATTGCAGGAAGTATTCCCTTGCAAAACCTATTCAATTCGAAGTTGGAAACAATATGGGGGATGCTCCTTCTTCCACAGAGATGTTTTCTTTGAGAGACACACGTGTTTCTTCAAGTTAGCTGGACAGGCCTATTTGCTTACTGACTGTAACATATAAGATTTCTTTGGAGAGATACATGTGTTTCTTCAATGCAGCTGAAAAATGCCAATGTGGAAATAAGGGAGCCTCTCTCCACCATGAAGCACCCTGTTGCAGGAAGTATTCCATTTACAAACAAACACAATCTCCCAGGGAGACAATGTGCTATTACTCATGCTTCCAGCAGAGATGGTTTTTTTGGAGAAATATATGTGTTTCTTCAAATCTGCTGAACAGGCCTATTAGGAACAAAGAGAGCCTATGTCTACATTGAAAAAGCTAAATTGCCTGAAGTACTCCTTTCAAATATTAACTCAGCTGTCTCAGGGAAACAATGAGCTGCACGGTACAGCTTCTAACATAGATGGTTTCCTTTTAGAGGTACGTGTGTTTCTTCAACTCACCTGCCTGTGTCTATCTGGAAAAAAGTGAGCCTATCCCAACCTTGAAAACCCTAAGCTGTAGGAAGTATTCCTATGCAAAGCCTTCTCAATTCTTACTGGGATACAATGTGGTGGATTCTCCTGCTTCTCACACAGATGTTTTCTGTCAAAAGACACATGTGTTTGTTCAAATTAGCCGGGGAGGCCTATTTGGAACAAACAACCCTTTGTTCCCCTTGCAAATTCTGAATGGTGGGAAGAAATTCTTTTAAAATACTCATTTTTAACAGGGAAGCAATGTGCTAGATGTTGAAGATTGTAACATAGATAGTTTTCTTTGCAGAGACACTGATGTTTTTACAACTTAGCTCACAGGCCTACGTGGAAGATAGAGAGCCTATCTCCCTTTGAAAAACGTAAGTTGCCCAAAGTATTCCTTTTAAAATGAAACTCAATTCTCTGAGGGAAAGAATGTGCTATATGCTCCTGATTCTGACTCAAGTGGTTTCTTTTGAGATACATGAGTTCCTTTAACTCTGCTGAAAGGGCCTATTTGGAACAAACAGCCTATCTCCACCTTGAATTTCAAAGATGCAGGAAGTACTGCTTTCAAAAACTTACTGGTTTTTACACGGGTAAACAATGAAGTACATGGCGAAGTTTGTAATCTAGTTGGTTTTCGTTTAGTGCTCCATGTGTTTCTTGAACTCATCTGAATAGGCCCATTTGGAACAAAGAGAGCCTACGTTCACTTTGAAAAATGTAATTTATAGGAAGTACTCCTATCAATAATTAACTCTCTTCTCAGAGGTATACTAGGTCCTAGATTCTATAGCTTGTATCACAGATAGTTTACTGTCAAGAGATAAATGTGTTTCTTCAACTTGCCTGAATAGGCCTATTTCAAAAAAAAGAGCTGATTTTCCCTTTGAAAAACCTAAGTCACAGGAAGTATTCCTTCAAAAACCAGCTCAATTCTCGCAGTGAAACAAGCTCCTAGATGCTGCAGTTTTGAACATAGATGGTTTTCTTTGGACAGATACATGTCTTTGTTCACCTCAGCTGAATAGACCTATTTGTTACAAAGAGAGCCTCTCTCCACCTTGAAAAACCTAAGTTGCCAAAGTGTTCATTTTCTATGTACTGAATACTCAGAGGGAAACAATGTGCTACATGTTGCAGCTTCTAGCATTGATGGTTTTCTGGAGATATAAATCTGTTTCTTCACATCAGCTGAATGGTCTTATTTGAAAAAAGGTAAACTTATCTCAACCTTGAAACATACGTTGCTGGAAAGAAGGACGTCAGGAACATACTCCACTGTCACAGGGAAATAATGTGCTAGAAGCTCCTGCTTCTACTACAGATGATTTCCTTTCTAGAGATACATGTGTTTCTTCCAATTAGCTGAAAAGACCTAATTGAAAAAAGCGAGATTTCTCCACCTTCAAAATTCTCACTGGCAGAGAGTATTTCTTAGGAAAATTAACTACTCTCCATCAGAGAAACAACAGCAAGATACTGAAGCTTGTCACACAGACAGTTTTCTTTTCTTTGGAGAGATTTCTTTGCTCTTTCAACTCAGGTTCGTAGGCCTAGTTGGAACACAGAAAGCCAATCTCCACATTGAAAAACCTACGTTCCCATATGTATTCCTTTGAAAAACGAAATCCATTTTCATCAGAAAACAATGTACGAGATGCTGAGCTTCTACAATACATGGTTCTCTTGGAGAGATAAATGTGTTGCTTCAACTCAGCTGAATTTGCCTCTTTGGAACAATGTGATCTCATGTGAACCTTGGAAAACGTCCGTCGCGGGAAGTAGTCCTTGCAAAACCGTACTCAATTTTCTCAGGAGACAATGGGCTAGATGCTCCTATTTCTGAAACAGACGGTTTTCTTTCAAGTTATGCATGTGTTTCTTTAAATTAGCTGGCTAGGCCTATTTTGAACAAAGAGATTTTATCTCCATATTGAGAAACTGAAGTTGCTCTAGGTATTTCATTGACAAACTACACTCAATCTGACAAGGAAACAATGTGTTAGATATTCCTTCTGGTAACATAGATGGTTTTCTTCGGAGAGAAACACGTGTTTGTTCAAATCAGCTGAAAAGGCCTCCATGATACAAAGGGAGCCTATCTCCATCCTGAAAAACCTAAGTTGCAAGAAGTATTCCTTTTAAATCTACTGACTACTCACATGGAAACAATATGCTAGATGCTGCAGCTTGTAGTTAGACGGTTTTCTTTGGAGAGACACATGTGTTTCTTCACCTCAGCTGAATTGACCTGTTTTGAACCAAGAGAGTCTACCTCCACCTTGAAAATCCTAACTTGCAGGAAGTATTTCTTTGAAAAAACTGGCAAAAGTCTCCCAGGGTGACAATGTTCTTATTCTCCAGGGTCAAACAGAGATGGTTTTCTTTCAGGAGATACATGTGTTCCTTTAAGTCATATAGAAAGGCCTATTTTGTAACAAAGAGCCCATATCCACATTGAATGACCTATGTTGCAGGAGGAATTCCTTTCCAAATCTATCTCGGTTCTCACAGGGAAGCAATGTGCTAGATGTTGCTGCTTGTAACATATAATGTTTCTTGGGAGAGATCCCTTTGTCTTCAACTCAGCTGAACAGGCCAACGTAGAAAAAAGGGAGCCTATCTCCACCGTGAGAAACCATGCTGCAGGAAGTATTCCAATCAAAAACAAACTTATCTCACGGGGAAACAATGTGCTACCATTCCTGCTTCCAACAGAGATGGTGTTCTTTCGAGAGGTATGTGTGTTTCTTGAAATCTGCGGAATAGGCCTATTGGAAACAAAGTGAGCCTATGTCTACATTGAAAGACCTAAACTGCCTGAAGTACTCCTTTCAAATAGTAACTCAGCTCTCTCACAGAATCAATGTGCTACATGCTGCAGCGTCTAATCTAGATGGTTTCCTTTTAGAGATACATGTGTTTCTTCAATTCACCTGATTGTGTGTATTGGGAACAAAGTGAGCCAACCCACCCTTGGAAAACGTAAGTTGCAGGAAGTCTTTCTTTGACAAACTTACTAAATTCTCACAGGGAAACAATGCCCGAATATTCCTGCTTCCAACAGAGATGGCTTTCTTTGGAGAGATATATGTGTTTCTTCAAATGTGCTGAATAGGCCTACTTGGAACAAAGTGTGCCTATCTCTACATTGAAAATCCTCAGTTGCCCGAAGTACTCCTTTCAAGTACTAACTCAGATCTCACAGAGAAACCATGTGCTACATGCTGCAGCTTCTAATCCCGATGGTTTCCTTTTAGAAATACATGTGTTTCTTCAATTCACATGAAGGTGTGTATTGGGAACAAAGTGAGTCAACCCAACCTTGGAAAACGTAAATTGCAGGAAGTATTCCCTTGCAAAACCTATTCAATTCGAAGTTGGAAACAATATGGGGGATGCTCCTTCTTCCACAGAGATGTTTTCTTTGAGAGACACACGTGTTTCTTCAAGTTAGCTGGACAGGCCTATTTGCTTACTGACTGTAACATATAAGATTTCTTTGGAGAGATACATGTGTTTCTTCAATGCAGCTGAAAAATGCCAATGTGGAAATAAGGGAGCCTCTCTCCACCATGAAGCACCCTGTTGCAGGAAGTATTCCATTTACAAACAAACACAATCTCCCAGGGAGACAATGTGCTATTACTCATGCTTCCAGCAGAGATGGTTTTTTTGGAGAAATATATGTGTTTCTTCAAATCTGCTGAACAGGCCTATTAGGAACAAAGAGAGCCTATGTCTACATTGAAAAAGCTAAATTGCCTGAAGTACTCCTTTCAAATATTAACTCAGCTGTCTCAGGGAAACAATGAGCTGCACGGTACAGCTTCTAACATAGATGGTTTCCTTTTAGAGGTACGTGTGTTTCTTCAACTCACCTGCCTGTGTCTATCTGGAAAAAAGTGAGCCTATCCCAACCTTGAAAACCCTAAGCTGTAGGAAGTATTCCTATGCAAAGCCTTCTCAATTCTTACTGGGATACAATGTGGTGGATTCTCCTGCTTCTCACACAGATGTTTTCTGTCAAAAGACACATGTGTTTGTTCAAATTAGCCGGGGAGGCCTATTTGGAACAAACAACCCTTTGTTCCCCTTGCAAATTCTGAATGGTGGGAAGAAATTCTTTTAAAATACTCATTTTTAACAGGGAAGCAATGTGCTAGATGTTGAAGATTGTAACATAGATAGTTTTCTTTGCAGAGACACTGATGTTTTTACAACTTAGCTCACAGGCCTACGTGGAAGATAGAGAGCCTATCTCCCTTTGAAAAACGTAAGTTGCCCAAAGTATTCCTTTTAAAATGAAACTCAATTCTCTGAGGGAAAGAATGTGCTATATGCTCCTGATTCTGACTCAAGTGGTTTCTTTTGAGATACATGAGTTCCTTTAACTCTGCTGAAAGGGCCTATTTGGAACAAACAGCCTATCTCCACCTTGAATTTCAAAGATGCAGGAAGTACTGCTTTCAAAAACTTACTGGTTTTTACACGGGTAAACAATGAAGTACATGGCGAAGTTTGTAATCTAGTTGGTTTTCGTTTAGTGCTCCATGTGTTTCTTGAACTCATCTGAATAGGCCCATTTGGAACAAAGAGAGCCTACGTTCACTTTGAAAAATGTAATTTATAGGAAGTACTCCTATCAATAATTAACTCTCTTCTCAGAGGTATACTAGGTCCTAGATTCTATAGCTTGTATCACAGATAGTTTACTGTCAAGAGATAAATGTGTTTCTTCAACTTGCCTGAATAGGCCTATTTCAAAAAAAAGAGCTGATTTTCCCTTTGAAAAACCTAAGTCACAGGAAGTATTCCTTCAAAAACCAGCTCAATTCTCGCAGTGAAACAAGCTCCTAGATGCTGCAGTTTTGAACATAGATGGTTTTCTTTGGACAGATACATGTCTTTGTTCACCTCAGCTGAATAGACCTATTTGTTACAAAGAGAGCCTCTCTCCACCTTGAAAAACCTAAGTTGCCAAAGTGTTCATTTTCTATGTACTGAATACTCAGAGGGAAACAATGTGCTACATGTTGCAGCTTCTAGCATTGATGGTTTTCTGGAGATATAAATCTGTTTCTTCACATCAGCTGAATGGTCTTATTTGAAAAAAGGTAAACTTATCTCAACCTTGAAACATACGTTGCTGGAAAGAAGGACGTCAGGAACATACTCCACTGTCACAGGGAAATAATGTGCTAGAAGCTCCTGCTTCTACTACAGATGATTTCCTTTCTAGAGATACATGTGTTTCTTCCAATTAGCTGAAAAGACCTAATTGAAAAAAGCGAGATTTCTCCACCTTCAAAATTCTCACTGGCAGAGAGTATTTCTTAGGAAAATTAACTACTCTCCATCAGAGAAACAACAGCAAGATACTGAAGCTTGTCACACAGACAGTTTTCTTTTCTTTGGAGAGATTTCTTTGCTCTTTCAACTCAGGTTCGTAGGCCTAGTTGGAACACAGAAAGCCAATCTCCACATTGAAAAACCTACGTTCCCATATGTATTCCTTTGAAAAACGAAATCCATTTTCATCAGAAAACAATGTACGAGATGCTGAGCTTCTACAATACATGGTTCTCTTGGAGAGATAAATGTGTTGCTTCAACTCAGCTGAATTTGCCTCTTTGGAACAATGTGATCTCATGTGAACCTTGGAAAACGTCCATCGCGGGAAGTAGTCCTTGCAAAACCGTACTCAATTTTCTCAGGAGACAATGGGCTAGATGCTCCTATTTCTGAAACAGACGGTTTTCTTTCAAGTTATGCATGTGTTTCTTTAAATTAGCTGGCTAGGCCTATTTTGAACAAAGAGATTTTATCTCCATATTGAGAAACTGAAGTTGCTCTAGGTATTTCATTGACAAACTACACTCAATCTGACAAGGAAACAATGTGTTAGATATTCCTTCTGGTAACATAGATGGTTTTCTTCGGAGAGAAACACGTGTTTGTTCAAATCAGCTGAAAAGGCCTCCATGATACAAAGGGAGCCTATCTCCATCCTGAAAAACCTAAGTTGCAAGAAGTATTCCTTTTAAATCTACTGACTACTCACATGGAAACAATATGCTAGATGCTGCAGCTTGTAGTTAGACGGTTTTCTTTGGAGAGACACATGTGTTTCTTCACCTCAGCTGAATTGACCTGTTTTGAACCAAGAGAGTCTACCTCCACCTTGAAAATCCTAACTTGCAGGAAGTATTTCTTTGAAAAAACTGGCAAAAGTCTCCCAGGGTGACAATGTTCTTATTCTCCAGGGTCAAACAGAGATGGTTTTCTTTCAGGAGATACATGTGTTCCTTTAAGTCATATAGAAAGGCCTATTTTGTAACAAAGAGCCCATATCCACATTGAATGACCTATGTTGCAGGAGGAATTCCTTTCCAAATCTATCTCGGTTCTCACAGGGAAGCAATGTGCTAGATGTTGCTGCTTGTAACATATAATGTTTCTTGGGAGAGATCCCTTTGTCTTCAACTCAGCTGAACAGGCCAACGTAGAAAAAAGGGAGCCTATCTCCACCGTGAGAAACCATGCTGCAGGAAGTATTCCAATCAAAAACAAACTTATCTCACGGGGAAACAATGTGCTACCATTCCTGCTTCCAACAGAGATGGTGTTCTTTCGAGAGGTATGTGTGTTTCTTGAAATCTGCGGAATAGGCCTATTGGAAACAAAGTGAGCCTATGTCTACATTGAAAGACCTAAACTGCCTGAAGTACTCCTTTCAAATAGTAACTCAGCTCTCTCACAGAATCAATGTGCTACATGCTGCAGCGTCTAATCTAGATGGTTTCCTTTTAGAGATACATGTGTTTCTTCAATTCACCTGATTGTGTGTATTGGGAACAAAGTGAGCCAACCCACCCTTGGAAAACGTAAGTTGCAGGAAGTCTTTCTTTGACAAACTTACTAAATTCTCACAGGGAAACAATGCCCGAATATTCCTGCTTCCAACAGAGATGGCTTTCTTTGGAGAGATATATGTGTTTCTTCAAATGTGCTGAATAGGCCTACTTGGAACAAAGTGTGCCTATCTCTACATTGAAAATCCTCAGTTGCCCGAAGTACTCCTTTCAAGTACTAACTCAGATCTCACAGAGAAACCATGTGCTACATGCTGCAGCTTCTAATCCCGATGGTTTCCTTTTAGAAATACATGTGTTTCTTCAATTCACATGAAGGTGTGTATTGGGAACAAAGTGAGTCAACCCAACCTTGGAAAACGTAAATTGCAGGAAGTATTCCCTTGCAAAACCTATTCAATTCGAAGTTGGAAACAATATGGGGGATGCTCCTTCTTCCACAGAGATGTTTTCTTTGAGAGACACACGTGTTTCTTCAAGTTAGCTGGACAGGCCTATTTGCTTACTGACTGTAACATATAAGATTTCTTTGGAGAGATACATGTGTTTCTTCAATGCAGCTGAAAAATGCCAATGTGGAAATAAGGGAGCCTCTCTCCACCATGAAGCACCCTGTTGCAGGAAGTATTCCATTTACAAACAAACACAATCTCCCAGGGAGACAATGTGCTATTACTCATGCTTCCAGCAGAGATGGTTTTTTTGGAGAAATATATGTGTTTCTTCAAATCTGCTGAACAGGCCTATTAGGAACAAAGAGAGCCTATGTCTACATTGAAAAAGCTAAATTGCCTGAAGTACTCCTTTCAAATATTAACTCAGCTGTCTCAGGGAAACAATGAGCTGCACGGTACAGCTTCTAACATAGATGGTTTCCTTTTAGAGGTACGTGTGTTTCTTCAACTCACCTGCCTGTGTCTATCTGGAAAAAAGTGAGCCTATCCCAACCTTGAAAACCCTAAGCTGTAGGAAGTATTCCTATGCAAAGCCTTCTCAATTCTTACTGGGATACAATGTGGTGGATTCTCCTGCTTCTCACACAGATGTTTTCTGTCAAAAGACACATGTGTTTGTTCAAATTAGCCGGGGAGGCCTATTTGGAACAAACAACCCTTTGTTCCCCTTGCAAATTCTGAATGGTGGGAAGAAATTCTTTTAAAATACTCATTTTTAACAGGGAAGCAATGTGCTAGATGTTGAAGATTGTAACATAGATAGTTTTCTTTGCAGAGACACTGATGTTTTTACAACTTAGCTCACAGGCCTACGTGGAAGATAGAGAGCCTATCTCCCTTTGAAAAACGTAAGTTGCCCAAAGTATTCCTTTTAAAATGAAACTCAATTCTCTGAGGGAAAGAATGTGCTATATGCTCCTGATTCTGACTCAAGTGGTTTCTTTTGAGATACATGAGTTCCTTTAACTCTGCTGAAAGGGCCTATTTGGAACAAACAGCCTATCTCCACCTTGAATTTCAAAGATGCAGGAAGTACTGCTTTCAAAAACTTACTGGTTTTTACACGGGTAAACAATGAAGTACATGGCGAAGTTTGTAATCTAGTTGGTTTTCGTTTAGTGCTCCATGTGTTTCTTGAACTCATCTGAATAGGCCCATTTGGAACAAAGAGAGCCTACGTTCACTTTGAAAAATGTAATTTATAGGAAGTACTCCTATCAATAATTAACTCTCTTCTCAGAGGTATACTAGGTCCTAGATTCTATAGCTTGTATCACAGATAGTTTACTGTCAAGAGATAAATGTGTTTCTTCAACTTGCCTGAATAGGCCTATTTCAAAAAAAAGAGCTGATTTTCCCTTTGAAAAACCTAAGTCACAGGAAGTATTCCTTCAAAAACCAGCTCAATTCTCGCAGTGAAACAAGCTCCTAGATGCTGCAGTTTTGAACATAGATGGTTTTCTTTGGACAGATACATGTCTTTGTTCACCTCAGCTGAATAGACCTATTTGTTACAAAGAGAGCCTCTCTCCACCTTGAAAAACCTAAGTTGCCAAAGTGTTCATTTTCTATGTACTGAATACTCAGAGGGAAACAATGTGCTACATGTTGCAGCTTCTAGCATTGATGGTTTTCTGGAGATATAAATCTGTTTCTTCACATCAGCTGAATGGTCTTATTTGAAAAAAGGTAAACTTATCTCAACCTTGAAACATACGTTGCTGGAAAGTAGGACGTTCAGGAACATACTCCACTGTCACAGGGAAATAATGTGCTAGAAGCTCCTGCTTCTACTACAGATGATTTCCTTTCTAGAGATACATGTGTTTCTTCCAATTAGCTGAAAAGACCTAATTGAAAAAAGCGAGATTTCTCCACCTTCAAAATTCTCACTGGCAGAGAGTATTTCTTAGGAAAATTAACTACTCTCCATCAGAGAAACAACAGCAAGATACTGAAGCTTGTCACACAGACAGTTTTCTTTTCTTTGGAGAGATTTCTTTGCTCTTTCAACTCAGGTTCGTAGGCCTAGTTGGAACACAGAAAGCCAATCTCCACATTGAAAAACCTACGTTCCCATATGTATTCCTTTGAAAAACGAAATCCATTTTCATCAGAAAACAATGTACAAGATGCTGAGCTTCTACAATACATGGTTCTCTTGGAGAGATAAATGTGTTGCTTCAACTCAGCTGAATTTGCCTCTTTGGAACAATGTGATCTCATGTGAACCTTGGAAAACGTCCGTCGCGGGAAGTAGTCCTTGCAAAACCGTACTCAATTTTCTCAGGAGACAATGGGCTAGATGCTCCTATTTCTGAAACAGACGGTTTTCTTTCAAGTTATGCATGTGTTTCTTTAAATTAGCTGGCTAGGCCTATTTTGAACAAAGAGATCTTATCTCCATATTGAGAAACTGAAGTTGCTCTAGGTATTTCATTGACAAACTACACTCAATCTGACAAGGAAACAATGTGTTAGATATTCCTTCTGGTAACATAGATGGTTTTCTTCGGAGAGAAACACGTGTTTGTTCAAATCAGCTGAAAAGGCCTCCATGATACAAAGGGAGCCTATCTCCATCCTGAAAAACCTAAGTTGCAAGAAGTATTCCTTTTAAATCTACTGACTACTCACATGGAAACAATATGCTAGATGCTGCAGCTTGTAGTTAGACGGTTTTCTTTGGAGAGACACATGTGTTTCTTCACCTCAGCTGAATTGACCTGTTTTGAACCAAGAGAGTCTACCTCCACCTTGAAAATCCTAACTTGCAGGAAGTATTTCTTTGAAAAAACTGGCAAAAGTCTCCCAGGGTGACAATGTTCTTATTCTCCAGGGTCAAACAGAGATGGTTTTCTTTCAGGAGATACATGTGTTCCTTTAAGTCATATAGAAAGGCCTATTTTGTAACAAAGAGCCCATATCCACATTGAATGACCTATGTTGCAGGAGGAATTCCTTTCCAAATCTATCTCGGTTCTCACAGGGAAGCAATGTGCTAGATGTTGCTGCTTGTAACATATAATGTTTCTTGGGAGAGATCCCTTTGTCTTCAACTCAGCTGAACAGGCCAACGTAGAAAAAAGGGAGCCTATCTCCACCGTGAGAAACCATGCTGCAGGAAGTATTCCAATCAAAAACAAACTTATCTCACGGGGAAACAATGTGCTACCATTCCTGCTTCCAACAGAGATGGTGTTCTTTCGAGAGGTATGTGTGTTTCTTGAAATCTGCGGAATAGGCCTATTGGAAACAAAGTGAGCCTATGTCTACATTGAAAGACCTAAACTGCCTGAAGTACTCCTTTCAAATAGTAACTCAGCTCTCTCACAGAATCAATGTGCTACATGCTGCAGCGTCTAATCTAGATGGTTTCCTTTTAGAGATACATGTGTTTCTTCAATTCACCTGATTGTGTGTATTGGGAACAAAGTGAGCCAACCCACCCTTGGAAAACGTAAGTTGCAGGAAGTCTTTCTTTGACAAACTTACTAAATTCTCACAGGGAAACAATGCCCGAATATTCCTGCTTCCAACAGAGATGGCTTTCTTTGGAGAGATATATGTGTTTCTTCAAATGTGCTGAATAGGCCTACTTGGAACAAAGTGTGCCTATCTCTACATTGAAAATCCTCAGTTGCCCGAAGTACTCCTTTCAAGTACTAACTCAGATCTCACAGAGAAACCATGTGCTACATGCTGCAGCTTCTAATCCCGATGGTTTCCTTTTAGAAATACATGTGTTTCTTCAATTCACATGAAGGTGTGTATTGGGAACAAAGTGAGTCAACCCAACCTTGGAAAACGTAAATTGCAGGAAGTATTCCCTTGCAAAACCTATTCAATTCGAAGTTGGAAACAATATGGGGGATGCTCCTTCTTCCACAGAGATGTTTTCTTTGAGAGACACACGTGTTTCTTCAAGTTAGCTGGACAGGCCTATTTGCTTACTGACTGTAACATATAAGATTTCTTTGGAGAGATACATGTGTTTCTTCAATGCAGCTGAAAAATGCCAATGTGGAAATAAGGGAGCCTCTCTCCACCATGAAGCACCCTGTTGCAGGAAGTATTCCATTTACAAACAAACACAATCTCCCAGGGAGACAATGTGCTATTACTCATGCTTCCAGCAGAGATGGTTTTTTTGGAGAAATATATGTGTTTCTTCAAATCTGCTGAACAGGCCTATTAGGAACAAAGAGAGCCTATGTCTACATTGAAAAAGCTAAATTGCCTGAAGTACTCCTTTCAAATATTAACTCAGCTGTCACAGGGAAACAATGAGCTGCACGGTACAGCTTCTAACATAGATGGTTTCCTTTTAGAGGTACGTGTGTTTCTTCAACTCACCTGCCTGTGTCTATCTGGAAAAAAGTGAGCCTATCCCAACCTTGAAAACCCTAAGCTGTAGGAAGTATTCCTATGCAAAGCCTTCTCAATTCTTACTGGGATACAATGTGGTGGATTCTCCTGCTTCTCACACAGATGTTTTCTGTCAAAAGACACATGTGTTTGTTCAAATTAGCCGGGGAGGCCTATTTGGAACAAACAACCCTTTGTTCCCCTTGCAAATTCTGAATGGTGGGAAGAAATTCTTTTAAAATACTCATTTTTAACAGGGAAGCAATGTGCTAGATGTTGAAGATTGTAACATAGATAGTTTTCTTTGCAGAGACACTGATGTTTTTACAACTTAGCTCACAGGCCTACGTGGAAGATAGAGAGCCTATCTCCCTTTGAAAAACGTAAGTTGCCCAAAGTATTCCTTTTAAAATGAAACTCAATTCTCTGAGGGAAAGAATGTGCTATATGCTCCTGATTCTGACTCAAGTGGTTTCTTTTGAGATACATGAGTTCCTTTAACTCTGCTGAAAGGGCCTATTTGGAACAAACAGCCTATCTCCACCTTGAATTTCAAAGATGCAGGAAGTACTGCTTTCAAAAACTTACTGGTTTTTACACGGGTAAACAATGAAGTACATGGCGAAGTTTGTAATCTAGTTGGTTTTCGTTTAGTGCTCCATGTGTTTCTTGAACTCATCTGAATAGGCCCATTTGGAACAAAGAGAGCCTACGTTCACTTTGAAAAATGTAATTTATAGGAAGTACTCCTATCAATAATTAACTCTCTTCTCAGAGGTATACTAGGTCCTAGATTCTATAGCTTGTATCACAGATAGTTTACTGTCAAGAGATAAATGTGTTTCTTCAACTTGCCTGAATAGGCCTATTTCAAAAAAAAAGAGCTGATTTTCCCTTTGAAAAACCTAAGTCACAGGAAGTATTCCTTCAAAAACCAGCTCAATTCTCGCAGTGAAACAAGCTCCTAGATGCTGCAGTTTTGAACATAGATGGTTTTCTTTGGACAGATACATGTCTTTGTTCACCTCAGCTGAATAGACCTATTTGTTACAAAGAGAGCCTCTCTCCACCTTGAAAAACCTAAGTTGCCAAAGTGTTCATTTTCTATGTACTGAATACTCAGAGGGAAACAATGTGCTACATGTTGCAGCTTCTAGCATTGATGGTTTTCTGGAGATATAAATCTGTTTCTTCACATCAGCTGAATGGTCTTATTTGAAAAAAGGTAAACTTATCTCAACCTTGAAACATACGTTGCTGGAAAGTAGGACGTTCAGGAACATACTCCACTGTCACAGGGAAATAATGTGCTAGAAGCTCCTGCTTCTACTACAGATGATTTCCTTTCTAGAGATACATGTGTTTCTTCCAATTAGCTGAAAAGACCTAATTGAAAAAAGCGAGATTTCTCCACCTTCAAAATTCTCACTGGCAGAGAGTATTTCTTAGGAAAATTAACTACTCTCCATCAGAGAAACAACAGCAAGATACTGAAGCTTGTCACACAGACAGTTTTCTTTTCTTTGGAGAGATTTCTTTGCTCTTTCAACTCAGGTTCGTAGGCCTAGTTGGAACACAGAAAGCCAATCTCCACATTGAAAAACCTACGTTCCCATATGTATTCCTTTGAAAAACGAAATCCATTTTCATCAGAAAACAATGTACGAGATGCTGAGCTTCTACAATACATGGTTCTCTTGGAGAGATAAATGTGTTGCTTCAACTCAGCTGAATTTGCCTCTTTGGAACAATGTGATGTCATGTGAACCTTGGAAAACGTCCGTCGCGGGAAGTAGTCCTTGCAAAACCGTACTCAATTTTCTCAGGAGACAATGGGCTAGATGCTCCTATTTCTGAAACAGACGGTTTTCTTTCAAGTTATGCATGTGTTTCTTTAAATTAGCTGGCTAGGCCTATTTTGAACAAAGAGATTTTATCTCCATATTGAGAAACTGAAGTTGCTCTAGGTATTTCATTGACAAACTACACTCAATCTGACAAGGAAACAATGTGTTAGATATTCCTTCTGGTAACATAGATGGTTTTCTTCGGAGAGAAACACGTGTTTGTTCAAATCAGCTGAAAAGGCCTCCATGATACAAAGGGAGCCTATCTCCATCCTGAAAAACCTAAGTTGCAAGAAGTATTCCTTTTAAATCTACTGACTACTCACATGGAAACAATATGCTAGATGCTGCAGCTTGTAGTTAGACGGTTTTCTTTGGAGAGACACATGTGTTTCTTCACCTCAGCTGAATTGACCTGTTTTGAACCAAGAGAGTCTACCTCCACCTTGAAAATCCTAACTTGCAGGAAGTATTTCTTTGAAAAAACTGGCAAAAGTCTCCCAGGGTGACAATGTTCTTATTCTCCAGGGTCAAACAGAGATGGTTTTCTTTCAGGAGATACATGTGTTCCTTTAAGTCATATAGAAAGGCCTATTTTGTAACAAAGAGCCCATATCCACATTGAATGACCTATGTTGCAGGAGGAATTCCTTTCCAAATCTATCTCGGTTCTCACAGGGAAGCAATGTGCTAGATGTTGCTGCTTGTAACATATAATGTTTCTTGGGAGAGATCCCTTTGTCTTCAACTCAGCTGAACAGGCCAACGTAGAAAAAAGGGAGCCTATCTCCACCGTGAGAAACCATGCTGCAGGAAGTATTCCAATCAAAAACAAACTTATCTCACGGGGAAACAATGTGCTACCATTCCTGCTTCCAACAGAGATGGTGTTCTTTCGAGAGGTATGTGTGTTTCTTGAAATCTGCGGAATAGGCCTATTGGAAACAAAGTGAGCCTATGTCTACATTGAAAGACCTAAACTGCCTGAAGTACTCCTTTCAAATAGTAACTCAGCTCTCTCACAGAATCAATGTGCTACATGCTGCAGCGTCTAATCTAGATGGTTTCCTTTTAGAGATACATGTGTTTCTTCAATTCACCTGATTGTGTGTATTGGGAACAAAGTGAGCCAACCCACCCTTGGAAAACGTAAGTTGCAGGAAGTCTTTCTTTGACAAACTTACTAAATTCTCACAGGGAAACAATGCCCGAATATTCCTGCTTCCAACAGAGATGGCTTTCTTTGGAGAGATATATGTGTTTCTTCAAATGTGCTGAATAGGCCTACTTGGAACAAAGTGTGCCTATCTCTACATTGAAAATCCTCAGTTGCCCGAAGTACTCCTTTCAAGTACTAACTCAGATCTCACAGAGAAACCATGTGCTACATGCTGCAGCTTCTAATCCCGATGGTTTCCTTTTAGAAATACATGTGTTTCTTCAATTCACATGAAGGTGTGTATTGGGAACAAAGTGAGTCAACCCAACCTTGGAAAACGTAAATTGCAGGAAGTATTCCCTTGCAAAACCTATTCAATTCGAAGTTGGAAACAATATGGGGGATGCTCCTTCTTCCACAGAGATGTTTTCTTTGAGAGACACACGTGTTTCTTCAAGTTAGCTGGACAGGCCTATTTGCTTACTGACTGTAACATATAAGATTTCTTTGGAGAGATACATGTGTTTCTTCAATGCAGCTGAAAAATGCCAATGTGGAAATAAGGGAGCCTCTCTCCACCATGAAGCACCCTGTTGCAGGAAGTATTCCATTTACAAACAAACACAATCTCCCAGGGAGACAATGTGCTATTACTCATGCTTCCAGCAGAGATGGTTTTTTTGGAGAAATATATGTGTTTCTTCAAATCTGCTGAACAGGCCTATTAGGAACAAAGAGAGCCTATGTCTACATTGAAAAAGCTAAATTGCCTGAAGTACTCCTTTCAAATATTAACTCAGCTGTCTCAGGGAAACAATGAGCTGCACGGTACAGCTTCTAACATAGATGGTTTCCTTTTAGAGGTACGTGTGTTTCTTCAACTCACCTGCCTGTGTCTATCTGGAAAAAAGTGAGCCTATCCCAACCTTGAAAACCCTAAGCTGTAGGAAGTATTCCTATGCAAAGCCTTCTCAATTCTTACTGGGATACAATGTGGTGGATTCTCCTGCTTCTCACACAGATGTTTTCTGTCAAAAGACACATGTGTTTGTTCAAATTAGCCGGGGAGGCCTATTTGGAACAAACAACCCTTTGTTCCCCTTGCAAATTCTGAATGGTGGGAAGAAATTCTTTTAAAATACTCATTTTTAACAGGGAAGCAATGTGCTAGATGTTGAAGATTGTAACATAGATAGTTTTCTTTGCAGAGACACTGATGTTTTTACAACTTAGCTCACAGGCCTACGTGGAAGATAGAGAGCCTATCTCCCTTTGAAAAACGTAAGTTGCCCAAAGTATTCCTTTTAAAATGAAACTCAATTCTCTGAGGGAAAGAATGTGCTATATGCTCCTGATTCTGACTCAAGTGGTTTCTTTTGAGATACATGAGTTCCTTTAACTCTGCTGAAAGGGCCTATTTGGAACAAACAGCCTATCTCCACCTTGAATTTCAAAGATGCAGGAAGTACTGCTTTCAAAAACTTACTGGTTTTTACACGGGTAAACAATGAAGTACATGGCGAAGTTTGTAATCTAGTTGGTTTTCGTTTAGTGCTCCATGTGTTTCTTGAACTCATCTGAATAGGCCCATTTGGAACAAAGAGAGCCTACGTTCACTTTGAAAAATGTAATTTATAGGAAGTACTCCTATCAATAATTAACTCTCTTCTCAGAGGTATACTAGGTCCTAGATTCTATAGCTTGTATCACAGATAGTTTACTGTCAAGAGATAAATGTGTTTCTTCAACTTGCCTGAATAGGCCTATTTCAAAAAAAAGAGCTGATTTTCCCTTTGAAAAACCTAAGTCACAGGAAGTATTCCTTCAAAAACCAGCTCAATTCTCGCAGTGAAACAAGCTCCTAGATGCTGCAGTTTTGAACATAGATGGTTTTCTTTGGACAGATACATGTCTTTGTTCACCTCAGCTGAATAGACCTATTTGTTACAAAGAGAGCCTCTCTCCACCTTGAAAAACCTAAGTTGCCAAAGTGTTCATTTTCTATGTACTGAATACTCAGAGGGAAACAATGTGCTACATGTTGCAGCTTCTAGCATTGATGGTTTTCTGGAGATATAAATCTGTTTCTTCACATCAGCTGAATGGTCTTATTTGAAAAAAGGTAAACTTATCTCAACCTTGAAACATACGTTGCTGGAAAGTAGGACGTTCAGGAACATACTCCACTGTCACAGGGAAATAATGTGCTAGAAGCTCCTGCTTCTACTACAGATGATTTCCTTTCTAGAGATACATGTGTTTCTTCCAATTAGCTGAAAAGACCTAATTGAAAAAAGCGAGATTTCTCCACCTTCAAAATTCTCACTGGCAGAGAGTATTTCTTAGGAAAATTAACTACTCTCCATCAGAGAAACAACAGCAAGATACTGAAGCTTGTCACACAGACAGTTTTCTTTTCTTTGGAGAGATTTCTTTGCTCTTTCAACTCAGGTTCGTAGGCCTAGTTGGAACACAGAAAGCCAATCTCCACATTGAAAAACCTACGTTCCCATATGTATTCCTTTGAAAAAGGAAATCCATTTTCATCAGAAAACAATGTACGAGATGCTGAGCTTCTACAATACATGGTTCTCTTGGAGAGATAAATGTGTTGCTTCAACTCAGCTGAATTTGCCTCTTTGGAACAATGTGATGTCATGTGAACCTTGGAAAACGTCCGTCGCGGGAAGTAGTCCTTGCAAAACCGTACTCAATTTTCTCAGGAGACAATGGGCTAGATGCTCCTATTTCTGAAACAGACGGTTTTCTTTCAAGTTATGCATGTGTTTCTTTAAATTAGCTGGCTAGGCCTATTTTGAACAAAGAGATTTTATCTCCATATTGAGAAACTGAAGTTGCTCTAGGTATTTCATTGACAAACTACACTCAATCTGACAAGGAAACAATGTGTTAGATATTCCTTCTGGTAACATAGATGGTTTTCTTCGGAGAGAAACACGTGTTTGTTCAAATCAGCTGAAAAGGCCTCCATGATACAAAGGGAGCCTATCTCCATCCTGAAAAACCTAAGTTGCAAGAAGTATTCCTTTTAAATCTACTGACTACTCACATGGAAACAATATGCTAGATGCTGCAGCTTGTAGTTAGACGGTTTTCTTTGGAGAGACACATGTGTTTCTTCACCTCAGCTGAATTGACCTGTTTTGAACCAAGAGAGTCTACCTCCACCTTGAAAATCCTAACTTGCAGGAAGTATTTCTTTGAAAAAACTGGCAAAAGTCTCCCAGGGTGACAATGTTCTTATTCTCCAGGGTCAAACAGAGATGGTTTTCTTTCAGGAGATACATGTGTTCCTTTAAGTCATATAGAAAGGCCTATTTTGTAACAAAGAGCCCATATCCACATTGAATGACCTATGTTGCAGGAGGAATTCCTTTCCAAATCTATCTCGGTTCTCACAGGGAAGCAATGTGCTAGATGTTGCTGCTTGTAACATATAATGTTTCTTGGGAGAGATCCCTTTGTCTTCAACTCAGCTGAACAGGCCAACGTAGAAAAAAGGGAGCCTATCTCCACCGTGAGAAACCATGCTGCAGGAAGTATTCCAATCAAAAACAAACTTATCTCACGGGGAAACAATGTGCTACCATTCCTGCTTCCAACAGAGATGGTGTTCTTTCGAGAGGTATGTGTGTTTCTTGAAATCTGCGGAATAGGCCTATTGGAAACAAAGTGAGCCTATGTCTACATTGAAAGACCTAAACTGCCTGAAGTACTCCTTTCAAATAGTAACTCAGCTCTCTCACAGAATCAATGTGCTACATGCTGCAGCGTCTAATCTAGATGGTTTCCTTTTAGAGATACATGTGTTTCTTCAATTCACCTGATTGTGTGTATTGGGAACAAAGTGAGCCAACCCACCCTTGGAAAACGTAAGTTGCAGGAAGTCTTTCTTTGACAAACTTACTAAATTCTCACAGGGAAACAATGCCCGAATATTCCTGCTTCCAACAGAGATGGCTTTCTTTGGAGAGATATATGTGTTTCTTCAAATGTGCTGAATAGGCCTACTTGGAACAAAGTGTGCCTATCTCTACATTGAAAATCCTCAGTTGCCCGAAGTACTCCTTTCAAGTACTAACTCAGATCTCACAGAGAAACCATGTGCTACATGCTGCAGCTTCTAATCCCGATGGTTTCCTTTTAGAAATACATGTGTTTCTTCAATTCACATGAAGGTGTGTATTGGGAACAAAGTGAGTCAACCCAACCTTGGAAAACGTAAATTGCAGGAAGTATTCCCTTGCAAAACCTATTCAATTCGAAGTTGGAAACAATATGGGGGATGCTCCTTCTTCCACAGAGATGTTTTCTTTGAGAGACACACGTGTTTCTTCAAGTTAGCTGGACAGGCCTATTTGCTTACTGACTGTAACATATAAGATTTCTTTGGAGAGATACATGTGTTTCTTCAATGCAGCTGAAAAATGCCAATGTGGAAATAAGGGAGCCTCTCTCCACCATGAAGCACCCTGTTGCAGGAAGTATTCCATTTACAAACAAACACAATCTCCCAGGGAGACAATGTGCTATTACTCATGCTTCCAGCAGAGATGGTTTTTTTGGAGAAATATATGTGTTTCTTCAAATCTGCTGAACAGGCCTATTAGGAACAAAGAGAGCCTATGTCTACATTGAAAAAGCTAAATTGCCTGAAGTACTCCTTTCAAATATTAACTCAGCTGTCTCAGGGAAACAATGAGCTGCACGGTACAGCTTCTAACATAGATGGTTTCCTTTTAGAGGTACGTGTGTTTCTTCAACTCACCTGCCTGTGTCTATCTGGAAAAAAGTGAGCCTATCCCAACCTTGAAAACCCTAAGCTGTAGGAAGTATTCCTATGCAAAGCCTTCTCAATTCTTACTGGGATACAATGTGGTGGATTCTCCTGCTTCTCACACAGATGTTTTCTGTCAAAAGACACATGTGTTTGTTCAAATTAGCCGGGGAGGCCTATTTGGAACAAACAACCCTTTGTTCCCCTTGCAAATTCTGAATGGTGGGAAGAAATTCTTTTAAAATACTCATTTTTAACAGGGAAGCAATGTGCTAGATGTTGAAGATTGTAACATAGATAGTTTTCTTTGCAGAGACACTGATGTTTTTACAACTTAGCTCACAGGCCTACGTGGAAGATAGAGAGCCTATCTCCCTTTGAAAAACGTAAGTTGCCCAAAGTATTCCTTTTAAAATGAAACTCAATTCTCTGAGGGAAAGAATGTGCTATATGCTCCTGATTCTGACTCAAGTGGTTTCTTTTGAGATACATGAGTTCCTTTAACTCTGCTGAAAGGGCCTATTTGGAACAAACAGCCTATCTCCACCTTGAATTTCAAAGATGCAGGAAGTACTGCTTTCAAAAACTTACTGGTTTTTACACGGGTAAACAATGAAGTACATGGCGAAGTTTGTAATCTAGTTGGTTTTCGTTTAGTGCTCCATGTGTTTCTTGAACTCATCTGAATAGGCCCATTTGGAACAAAGAGAGCATACGTTCACTTTGAAAAATGTAATTTATAGGAAGTACTCCTATCAATAATTAACTCTCTTCTCAGAGGTATACTAGGTCCTAGATTCTATAGCTTGTATCACAGATAGTTTACTGTCAAGAGATAAATGTGTTTCTTCAACTTGCCTGAATAGGCCTATTTCAAAAAAAAAGAGCTGATTTTCCCTTTGAAAAACCTAAGTCACAGGAAGTATTCCTTCAAAAACCAGCTCAATTCTCGCAGTGAAACAAGCTCCTAGATGCTGCAGTTTTGAACATAGATGGTTTTCTTTGGACAGATACATGTCTTTGTTCACCTCAGCTGAATAGACCTATTTGTTACAAAGAGAGCCTCTCTCCACCTTGAAAAACCTAAGTTGCCAAAGTGTTCATTTTCTATGTACTGAATACTCAGAGGGAAACAATGTGCTACATGTTGCAGCTTCTAGCATTGATGGTTTTCTGGAGATATAAATCTGTTTCTTCACATCAGCTGAATGGTCTTATTTGAAAAAAGGTAAACTTATCTCAACCTTGAAACATACGTTGCTGGAAAGTAGGACGTTCAGGAACATACTCCACTGTCACAGGGAAATAATGTGCTAGAAGCTCCTGCTTCTACTACAGATGATTTCCTTTCTAGAGATACATGTGTTTCTTCCAATTAGCTGAAAAGACCTAATTGAAAAAAGCGAGATTTCTCCACCTTCAAAATTCTCACTGGCAGAGAGTATTTCTTAGGAAAATTAACTACTCTCCATCAGAGAAACAACAGCAAGATACTGAAGCTTGTCACACAGACAGTTTTCTTTTCTTTGGAGAGATTTCTTTGCTCTTTCAACTCAGGTTCGTAGGCCTAGTTGGAACACAGAAAGCCAATCTCCACATTGAAAAACCTACGTTCCCATATGTATTCCTTTGAAAAACGAAATCCATTTTCATCAGAAAACAATGTACGAGATGCTGAGCTTCTACAATACATGGTTCTCTTGGAGAGATAAATGTGTTGCTTCAACTCAGCTGAATTTGCCTCTTTGGAACAATGTGATCTCATGTGAACCTTGGAAAACGTCCGTCGCGGGAAGTAGTCCTTGCAAAACCGTACTCAATTTTCTCAGGAGACAATGGGCTAGATGCTCCTATTTCTGAAACAGACGGTTTTCTTTCAAGTTATGCATGTGTTTCTTTAAATTAGCTGGCTAGGCCTATTTTGAACAAAGAGATCTTATCTCCATATTGAGAAACTGAAGTTGCTCTAGGTATTTCATTGACAAACTACACTCAATCTGACAAGGAAACAATGTGTTAGATATTCCTTCTGGTAACATAGATGGTTTTCTTCGGAGAGAAACACGTGTTTGTTCAAATCAGCTGAAAAGGCCTCCATGATACAAAGGGAGCCTATCTCCATCCTGAAAAACCTAAGTTGCAAGAAGTATTCCTTTTAAATCTACTGACTACTCACATGGAAACAATATGCTAGATGCTGCAGCTTGTAGTTAGACGGTTTTCTTTGGAGAGACACATGTGTTTCTTCACCTCAGCTGAATTGACCTGTTTTGAACCAAGAGAGTCTACCTCCACCTTGAAAATCCTAACTTGCAGGAAGTATTTCTTTGAAAAAACTGGCAAAAGTCTCCCAGGGTGACAATGTTCTTATTCTCCAGGGTCAAACAGAGATGGTTTTCTTTCAGGAGATACATGTGTTCCTTTAAGTCATATAGAAAGGCCTATTTTGTAACAAAGAGCCCATATCCACATTGAATGACCTATGTTGCAGGAGGAATTCCTTTCCAAATCTATCTCGGTTCTCACAGGGAAGCAATGTGCTAGATGTTGCTGCTTGTAACATATAATGTTTCTTGGGAGAGATCCCTTTGTCTTCAACTCAGCTGAACAGGCCAACGTAGAAAAAAGGGAGCCTATCTCCACCGTGAGAAACCATGCTGCAGGAAGTATTCCAATCAAAAACAAACTTATCTCACGGGGAAACAATGTGCTACCATTCCTGCTTCCAACAGAGATGGTGTTCTTTCGAGAGGTATGTGTGTTTCTTGAAATCTGCGGAATAGGCCTATTGGAAACAAAGTGAGCCTATGTCTACATTGAAAGACCTAAACTGCCTGAAGTACTCCTTTCAAATAGTAACTCAGCTCTCTCACAGAATCAATGTGCTACATGCTGCAGCGTCTAATCTAGATGGTTTCCTTTTAGAGATACATGTGTTTCTTCAATTCACCTGATTGTGTGTATTGGGAACAAAGTGAGCCAACCCACCCTTGGAAAACGTAAGTTGCAGGAAGTCTTTCTTTGACAAACTTACTAAATTCTCACAGGGAAACAATGCCCGAATATTCCTGCTTCCAACAGAGATGGCTTTCTTTGGAGAGATATATGTGTTTCTTCAAATGTGCTGAATAGGCCTACTTGGAACAAAGTGTGCCTATCTCTACATTGAAAATCCTCAGTTGCCCGAAGTACTCCTTTCAAGTACTAACTCAGATCTCACAGAGAAACCATGTGCTACATGCTGCAGCTTCTAATCCCGATGGTTTCCTTTTAGAAATACATGTGTTTCTTCAATTCACATGAAGGTGTGTATTGGGAACAAAGTGAGTCAACCCAACCTTGGAAAACGTAAATTGCAGGAAGTATTCCCTTGCAAAACCTATTCAATTCGAAGTTGGAAACAATATGGGGGATGCTCCTTCTTCCACAGAGATGTTTTCTTTGAGAGACACACGTGTTTCTTCAAGTTAGCTGGACAGGCCTATTTGCTTACTGACTGTAACATATAAGATTTCTTTGGAGAGATACATGTGTTTCTTCAATGCAGCTGAAAAATGCCAATGTGGAAATAAGGGAGCCTCTCTCCACCATGAAGCACCCTGTTGCAGGAAGTATTCCATTTACAAACAAACACAATCTCCCAGGGAGACAATGTGCTATTACTCATGCTTCCAGCAGAGATGGTTTTTTTGGAGAAATATATGTGTTTCTTCAAATCTGCTGAACAGGCCTATTAGGAACAAAGAGAGCCTATGTCTACATTGAAAAAGCTAAATTGCCTGAAGTACTCCTTTCAAATATTAACTCAGCTGTCTCAGGGAAACAATGAGCTGCACGGTACAGCTTCTAACATAGATGGTTTCCTTTTAGAGGTACGTGTGTTTCTTCAACTCACCTGCCTGTGTCTATCTGGAAAAAAGTGAGCCTATCCCAACCTTGAAAACCCTAAGCTGTAGGAAGTATTCCTATGCAAAGCCTTCTCAATTCTTACTGGGATACAATGTGGTGGATTCTCCTGCTTCTCACACAGATGTTTTCTGTCAAAAGACACATGTGTTTGTTCAAATTAGCCGGGGAGGCCTATTTGGAACAAACAACCCTTTGTTCCCCTTGCAAATTCTGAATGGTGGGAAGAAATTCTTTTAAAATACTCATTTTTAACAGGGAAGCAATGTGCTAGATGTTGAAGATTGTAACATAGATAGTTTTCTTTGCAGAGACACTGATGTTTTTACAACTTAGCTCACAGGCCTACGTGGAAGATAGAGAGCCTATCTCCCTTTGAAAAACGTAAGTTGCCCAAAGTATTCCTTTTAAAATGAAACTCAATTCTCTGAGGGAAAGAATGTGCTATATGCTCCTGATTCTGACTCAAGTGGTTTCTTTTGAGATACATGAGTTCCTTTAACTCTGCTGAAAGGGCCTATTTGGAACAAACAGCCTATCTCCACCTTGAATTTCAAAGATGCAGGAAGTACTGCTTTCAAAAACTTACTGGTTTTTACACGGGTAAACAATGAAGTACATGGCGAAGTTTGTAATCTAGTTGGTTTTCGTTTAGTGCTCCATGTGTTTCTTGAACTCATCTGAATAGGCCCATTTGGAACAAAGAGAGCCTACGTTCACTTTGAAAAATGTAATTTATAGGAAGTACTCCTATCAATAATTAACTCTCTTCTCAGAGGTATACTAGGTCCTAGATTCTATAGCTTGTATCACAGATAGTTTACTGTCAAGAGATAAATGTGTTTCTTCAACTTGCCTGAATAGGCCTATTTCAAAAAAAAAGAGCTGATTTTCCCTTTGAAAAACCTAAGTCACAGGAAGTATTCCTTCAAAAACCAGCTCAATTCTCGCAGTGAAACAAGCTCCTAGATGCTGCAGTTTTGAACATAGATGGTTTTCTTTGGACAGATACATGTCTTTGTTCACCTCAGCTGAATAGACCTATTTGTTACAAAGAGAGCCTCTCTCCACCTTGAAAAACCTAAGTTGCCAAAGTGTTCATTTTCTATGTACTGAATACTCAGAGGGAAACAATGTGCTACATGTTGCAGCTTCTAGCATTGATGGTTTTCTGGAGATATAAATCTGTTTCTTCACATCAGCTGAATGGTCTTATTTGAAAAAAGGTAAACTTATCTCAACCTTGAAACATACGTTGCTGGAAAGTAGGACGTTCAGGAACATACTCCACTGTCACAGGGAAATAATGTGCTAGAAGCTCCTGCTTCTACTACAGATGATTTCCTTTCTAGAGATACATGTGTTTCTTCCAATTAGCTGAAAAGACCTAATTGAAAAAAGCGAGATTTCTCCACCTTCAAAATTCTCACTGGCAGAGAGTATTTCTTAGGAAAATTAACTACTCTCCATCAGAGAAACAACAGCAAGATACTGAAGCTTGTCACACAGACAGTTTTCTTTTCTTTGGAGAGATTTCTTTGCTCTTTCAACTCAGGTTCGTAGGCCTAGTTGGAACACAGAAAGCCAATCTCCACATTGAAAAACCTACGTTCCCATATGTATTCCTTTGAAAAACGAAATCCATTTTCATCAGAAAACAATGTACGAGATGCTGAGCTTCTACAATACATGGTTCTCTTGGAGAGATAAATGTGTTGCTTCAACTCAGCTGAATTTGCCTCTTTGGAACAATGTGATCTCATGTGAACCTTGGAAAACGTCCGTCGCGGGAAGTAGTCCTTGCAAAACCGTACTCAATTTTCTCAGGAGACAATGGGCTAGATGCTCCTATTTCTGAAACAGACGGTTTTCTTTCAAGTTATGCATGTGTTTCTTTAAATTAGCTGGCTAGGCCTATTTTGAACAAAGAGATCTTATCTCCATATTGAGAAACTGAAGTTGCTCTAGGTATTTCATTGACAAACTACACTCAATCTGACAAGGAAACAATGTGTTAGATATTCCTTCTGGTAACATAGATGGTTTTCTTCGGAGAGAAACACGTGTTTGTTCAAATCAGCTGAAAAGGCCTCCATGATACAAAGGGAGCCTATCTCCATCCTGAAAAACCGAAGTTGCAAGAAGTATTCCTTTTAAATCTACTGACTACTCACATGGAAACAATATGCTAGATGCTGCAGCTTGTAGTTAGACGGTTTTCTTTGGAGAGACACATGTGTTTCTTCACCTCAGCTGAATTGACCTGTTTTGAACCAAGAGAGTCTACCTCCACCTTGAAAATCCTAACTTGCAGCAAGTATTTCTTTGAAAAAACTGGCAAAAGTCTCCCAGGGTGACAATGTTCTTATTCTCCAGGGTCAAACAGAGATGGTTTTCTTTCAGGAGATACATGTGTTCCTTTAAGTCATATAGAAAGGCCTATTTTGTAACAAAGAGCCCATATCCACATTGAATGACCTATGTTGCAGGAGGAATTCCTTTCCAAATCTATCTCGGTTCTCACAGGGAAGCAATGTGCTAGATGTTGCTGCTTGTAACATATAATGTTTCTTGGGAGAGATCCCTTTGTCTTCAACTCAGCTGAACAGGCCAACGTAGAAAAAAGGGAGCCTATCTCCACCGTGAGAAACCATGCTGCAGGAAGTATTCCAATCAAAAACAAACTTATCTCACGGGGAAACAATGTGCTACCATTCCTGCTTCCAACAGAGATGGTGTTCTTTCGAGAGGTATGTGTGTTTCTTGAAATCTGCGGAATAGGCCTATTGGAAACAAAGTGAGCCTATGTCTACATTGAAAGACCTAAACTGCCTGAAGTACTCCTTTCAAATAGTAACTCAGCTCTCTCACAGAATCAATGTGCTACATGCTGCAGCGTCTAATCTAGATGGTTTCCTTTTAGAGATACATGTGTTTCTTCAATTCACCTGATTGTGTGTATTGGGAACAAAGTGAGCCAACCCACCCTTGGAAAACGTAAGTTGCAGGAAGTCTTTCTTTGACAAACTTACTAAATTCTCACAGGGAAACAATGCCCGAATATTCCTGCTTCCAACAGAGATGGCTTTCTTTGGAGAGATATATGTGTTTCTTCAAATGTGCTGAATAGGCCTACTTGGAACAAAGTGTGCCTATCTCTACATTGAAAATCCTCAGTTGCCCGAAGTACTCCTTTCAAGTACTAACTCAGATCTCACAGAGAAACCATGTGCTACATGCTGCAGCTTCTAATCCCGATGGTTTCCTTTTAGAAATACATGTGTTTCTTCAATTCACATGAAGGTGTGTATTGGGAACAAAGTGAGTCAACCCAACCTTGGAAAACGTAAATTGCAGGAAGTATTCCCTTGCAAAACCTATTCAATTCGAAGTTGGAAACAATATGGGGGATGCTCCTTCTTCCACAGAGATGTTTTCTTTGAGAGACACACGTGTTTCTTCAAGTTAGCTGGACAGGCCTATTTGCTTACTGACTGTAACATATAAGATTTCTTTGGAGAGATACATGTGTTTCTTCAATGCAGCTGAAAAATGCCAATGTGGAAATAAGGGAGCCTCTCTCCACCATGAAGCACCCTGTTGCAGGAAGTATTCCATTTACAAACAAACACAATCTCCCAGGGAGACAATGTGCTATTACTCATGCTTCCAGCAGAGATGGTTTTTTTGGAGAAATATATGTGTTTCTTCAAATCTGCTGAACAGGCCTATTAGGAACAAAGAGAGCCTATGTCTACATTGAAAAAGCTAAATTGCCTGAAGTACTCCTTTCAAATATTAACTCAGCTGTCACAGGGAAACAATGAGCTGCACGGTACAGCTTCTAACATAGATGGTTTCCTTTTAGAGGTACGTGTGTTTCTTCAACTCACCTGCCTGTGTCTATCTGGAAAAAAGTGAGCCTATCCCAACCTTGAAAACCCTAAGCTGTAGGAAGTATTCCTATGCAAAGCCTTCTCAATTCTTACTGGGATACAATGTGGTGGATTCTCCTGCTTCTCACACAGATGTTTTCTGTCAAAAGACACATGTGTTTGTTCAAATTAGCCGGGGAGGCCTATTTGGAACAAACAACCCTTTGTTCCCCTTGCAAATTCTGAATGGTGGGAAGAAATTCTTTTAAAATACTCATTTTTAACAGGGAAGCAATGTGCTAGATGTTGAAGATTGTAACATAGATAGTTTTCTTTGCAGAGACACTGATGTTTTTACAACTTAGCTCACAGGCCTACGTGGAAGATAGAGAGCCTATCTCCCTTTGAAAAACGTAAGTTGCCCAAAGTATTCCTTTTAAAATGAAACTCAATTCTCTGAGGGAAAGAATGTGCTATATGCTCCTGATTCTGACTCAAGTGGTTTCTTTTGAGATACATGAGTTCCTTTAACTCTGCTGAAAGGGCCTATTTGGAACAAACAGCCTATCTCCACCTTGAATTTCAAAGATGCAGGAAGTACTGCTTTCAAAAACTTACTGGTTTTTACACGGGTAAACAATGAAGTACATGGCGAAGTTTGTAATCTAGTTGGTTTTCGTTTAGTGCTCCATGTGTTTCTTGAACTCATCTGAATAGGCCCATTTGGAACAAAGAGAGCCTACGTTCACTTTGAAAAATGTAATTTATAGGAAGTACTCCTATCAATAATTAACTCTCTTCTCAGAGGTATACTAGGTCCTAGATTCTATAGCTTGTATCACAGATAGTTTACTGTCAAGAGATAAATGTGTTTCTTCAACTTGCCTGAATAGGCCTATTTCAAAAAAAAGAGCTGATTTTCCCTTTGAAAAACCTAAGTCACAGGAAGTATTCCTTCAAAAACCAGCTCAATTCTCGCAGTGAAACAAGCTCCTAGATGCTGCAGTTTTGAACATAGATGGTTTTCTTTGGACAGATACATGTCTTTGTTCACCTCAGCTGAATAGACCTATTTGTTACAAAGAGAGCCTCTCTCCACCTTGAAAAACCTAAGTTGCCAAAGTGTTCATTTTCTATGTACTGAATACTCAGAGGGAAACAATGTGCTACATGTTGCAGCTTCTAGCATTGATGGTTTTCTGGAGATATAAATCTGTTTCTTCACATCAGCTGAATGGTCTTATTTGAAAAAAGGTAAACTTATCTCAACCTTGAAACATACGTTGCTGGAAAGTAGGACGTTCAGGAACATACTCCACTGTCACAGGGAAATAATGTGCTAGAAGCTCCTGCTTCTACTACAGATGATTTCCTTTCTAGAGATACATGTGTTTCTTCCAATTAGCTGAAAAGACCTAATTGAAAAAAGCGAGATTTCTCCACCTTCAAAATTCTCACTGGCAGAGAGTATTTCTTAGGAAAATTAACTACTCTCCATCAGAGAAACAACAGCAAGATACTGAAGCTTGTCACACAGACAGTTTTCTTTTCTTTGGAGAGATTTCTTTGCTCTTTCAACTCAGTTTCGTAGGCCTAGTTGGAACACAGAAAGCCAATCTCCACATTGAAAAACCTACGTTCCCATATGTATTCCTTTGAAAAACGAAATCCATTTTCATCAGAAAACAATGTACGAGATGCTGAGCTTCTACAATACATGGTTCTCTTGGAGAGATAAATGTGTTGCTTCAACTCAGCTGAATTTGCCTCTTTGGAACAATGTGATGTCATGTGAACCTTGGAAAACGTCCGTCGCGGGAAGTAGTCCTTGCAAAACCGTACTCAATTTTCTCAGGAGACAATGGGCTAGATGCTCCTATTTCTGAAACAGACGGTTTTCTTTCAAGTTATGCATGTGTTTCTTTAAATTAGCTGGCTAGGCCTATTTTGAACAAAGAGATCTTATCTCCATATTGAGAAACTGAAGTTGCTCTAGGTATTTCATTGACAAACTACACTCAATCTGACAAGGAAACAATGTGTTAGATATTCCTTCTGGTAACATAGATGGTTTTCTTCGGAGAGAAACACGTGTTTGTTCAAATCAGCTGAAAAGGCCTCCATGATACAAAGGGAGCCTATCTCCATCCTGAAAAACCGAAGTTGCAAGAAGTATTCCTTTTAAATCTACTGACTACTCACATGGAAACAATATGCTAGATGCTGCAGCTTGTAGTTAGACGGTTTTCTTTGGAGAGACACATGTGTTTCTTCACCTCAGCTGAATTGACCTGTTTTGAACCAAGAGAGTCTACCTCCACCTTGAAAATCCTAACTTGCAGGAAGTATTTCTTTGAAAAAACTGGCAAAAGTCTCCCAGGGTGACAATGTTCTTATTCTCCAGGGTCAAACAGAGATGGTTTTCTTTCAGGAGATACATGTGTTCCTTTAAGTCATATAGAAAGGCCTATTTTGTAACAAAGAGCCCATATCCACATTGAATGACCTATGTTGCAGGAGGAATTCCTTTCCAAATCTATCTCGGTTCTCACAGGGAAGCAATGTGCTAGATGTTGCTGCTTGTAACATATAATGTTTCTTGGGAGAGATCCCTTTGTCTTCAACTCAGCTGAACAGGCCAACGTAGAAAAAAGGGAGCCTATCTCCACCGTGAGAAACCATGCTGCAGGAAGTATTCCAATCAAAAACAAACTTATCTCACGGGGAAACAATGTGCTACCATTCCTGCTTCCAACAGAGATGGTGTTCTTTCGAGAGGTATGTGTGTTTCTTGAAATCTGCGGAATAGGCCTATTGGAAACAAAGTGAGCCTATGTCTACATTGAAAGACCTAAACTGCCTGAAGTACTCCTTTCAAATAGTAACTCAGCTCTCTCACAGAATCAATGTGCTACATGCTGCAGCGTCTAATCTAGATGGTTTCCTTTTAGAGATACATGTGTTTCTTCAATTCACCTGATTGTGTGTATTGGGAACAAAGTGAGCCAACCCACCCTTGGAAAACGTAAGTTGCAGGAAGTCTTTCTTTGACAAACTTACTAAATTCTCACAGGGAAACAATGCCCGAATATTCCTGCTTCCAACAGAGATGGCTTTCTTTGGAGAGATATATGTGTTTCTTCAAATGTGCTGAATAGGCCTACTTGGAACAAAGTGTGCCTATCTCTACATTGAAAATCCTCAGTTGCCCGAAGTACTCCTTTCAAGTACTAACTCAGATCTCACAGAGAAACCATGTGCTACATGCTGCAGCTTCTAATCCCGATGGTTTCCTTTTAGAAATACATGTGTTTCTTCAATTCACATGAAGGTGTGTATTGGGAACAAAGTGAGTCAACCCAACCTTGGAAAACGTAAATTGCAGGAAGTATTCCCTTGCAAAACCTATTCAATTCGAAGTTGGAAACAATATGGGGGATGCTCCTTCTTCCACAGAGATGTTTTCTTTGAGAGACACACGTGTTTCTTCAAGTTAGCTGGACAGGCCTATTTGCTTACTGACTGTAACATATAAGATTTCTTTGGAGAGATACATGTGTTTCTTCAATGCAGCTGAAAAATGCCAATGTGGAAATAAGGGAGCCTCTCTCCACCATGAAGCACCCTGTTGCAGGAAGTATTCCATTTACAAACAAACACAATCTCCCAGGGAGACAATGTGCTATTACTCATGCTTCCAGCAGAGATGGTTTTTTTGGAGAAATATATGTGTTTCTTCAAATCTGCTGAACAGGCCTATTAGGAACAAAGAGAGCCTATGTCTACATTGAAAAAGCTAAATTGCCTGAAGTACTCCTTTCAAATATTAACTCAGCTGTCACAGGGAAACAATGAGCTGCACGGTACAGCTTCTAACATAGATGGTTTCCTTTTAGAGGTACGTGTGTTTCTTCAACTCACCTGCCTGTGTCTATCTGGAAAAAAGTGAGCCTATCCCAACCTTGAAAACCCTAAGCTGTAGGAAGTATTCCTATGCAAAGCCTTCTCAATTCTTACTGGGATACAATGTGGTGGATTCTCCTGCTTCTCACACAGATGTTTTCTGTCAAAAGACACATGTGTTTGTTCAAATTAGCCGGGGAGGCCTATTTGGAACAAACAACCCTTTGTTCCCCTTGCAAATTCTGAATGGTGGGAAGAAATTCTTTTAAAATACTCATTTTTAACAGGGAAGCAATGTGCTAGATGTTGAAGATTGTAACATAGATAGTTTTCTTTGCAGAGACACTGATGTTTTTACAACTTAGCTCACAGGCCTACGTGGAAGATAGAGAGCCTATCTCCCTTTGAAAAACGTAAGTTGCCCAAAGTATTCCTTTTAAAATGAAACTCAATTCTCTGAGGGAAAGAATGTGCTATATGCTCCTGATTCTGACTCAAGTGGTTTCTTTTGAGATACATGAGTTCCTTTAACTCTGCTGAAAGGGCCTATTTGGAAGAAACAGCCTATCTCCACCTTGAATTTCAAAGATGCAGGAAGTACTGCTTTCAAAAACTTACTGGTTTTTACACGCTTAAACAATGAAGTACATGGCGAAGTTTGTAATCTAGTTGGTTTTCGTTTAGTGCTCCATGTGTTTCTTGAACTCATCTGAATAGGCCCATTTGGAACAAAGAGAGCCTACGTTCACTTTGAAAAATGTAATTTATAGGAAGTACTCCTATCAATAATTAACTCTCTTCTCAGAGGTATACTAGGTCCTAGATTCTATAGCTTGTATCACAGATAGTTTACTGTCAAGAGATAAATGTGTTTCTTCAACTTGCCTGAATAGGCCTATTTCAAAAAAAAAGAGCTGATTTTCCCTTTGAAAAACCTAAGTCACAGGAAGTATTCCTTCAAAAACCAGCTCAATTCTCGCAGTGAAACAAGCTCCTAGATGCTGCAGTTTTGAACATAGATGGTTTTCTTTGGACAGATACATGTCTTTGTTCACCTCAGCTGAATAGACCTATTTGTTACAAAGAGAGCCTCTCTCCACCTTGAAAAACCTAAGTTGCCAAAGTGTTCATTTTCTATGTACTGAATACTCAGAGGGAAACAATGTGCTACATGTTGCAGCTTCTAGCATTGATGGTTTTCTGGAGATATAAATCTGTTTCTTCACATCAGCTGAATGGTCTTATTTGAAAAAAGGTAAACTTATCTCAACCTTGAAACATACGTTGCTGGAAAGTAGGACGTTCAGGAACATACTCCACTGTCACAGGGAAATAATGTGCTAGAAGCTCCTGCTTCTACTACAGATGATTTCCTTTCTAGAGATACATGTGTTTCTTCCAATTAGCTGAAAAGACCTAATTGAAAAAAGCGAGATTTCTCCACCTTCAAAATTCTCACTGGCAGAGAGTATTTCTTAGGAAAATTAACTACTCTCCATCAGAGAAACAACAGCAAGATACTGAAGCTTGTCACATAGACGGTTGTCTTTTCTTTGGAGAGATTTCTTTGTTCTTTCAACTCAGGTTCGTAGGCCTAGTTGGAACACAGAAAGCCAATCTCCACATTGAAAAACCTACGTTCCCATATGTATTCCTTTGAAAAACGAAATCCATTTTCATCAGAAAACAATGTACGAGATGCTGAGCTTCTACAATACATGGTTCTCTTGGAGAGATAAATGTGTTGCTTCAACTCAGCTGAATTTGCCTCTTTGGAACAATGTGATGTCATGTGAACCTTGGAAAACGTCCGTCGCGGGAAGTAGTCCTTGCAAAACCGTACTCAATTTTCTCAGGAGACAATGGGCTAGATGCTCCTATTTCTGAAACAGACGGTTTTCTTTCAAGTTATGCATGTGTTTCTTTAAATTAGCTGGCTAGGCCTATTTTGAACAAAGAGATCTTATCTCCATATTGAGAAACTGAAGTTGCTCTAGGTATTTCATTGACAAACTACACTCAATCTGACAAGGAAACAATGTGTTAGATATTCCTTCTGGTAACATAGATGGTTTTCTTCGGAGAGAAACACGTGTTTGTTCAAATCAGCTGAAAAGGCCTCCATGATACAAAGGGAGCCTATCTCCATCCTGAAAAACCGAAGTTGCAAGAAGTATTCCTTTTAAATCTACTGACTACTCACATGGAAACAATATGCTAGATGCTGCAGCTTGTAGTTAGACGGTTTTCTTTGGAGAGACACATGTGTTTCTTCACCTCAGCTGAATTGACCTGTTTTGAACCAAGAGAGTCTACCTCCACCTTGAAAATCCTAACTTGCAGGAAGTATTTCTTTGAAAAAACTGGCAAAAGTCTCCCAGGGTGACAATGTTCTTATTCTCCAGGGTCAAACAGAGATGGTTTTCTTTCAGGAGATACATGTGTTCCTTTAAGTCATATAGAAAGGCCTATTTTGTAACAAAGAGCCCATATCCACATTGAATGACCTATGTTGCAGGAGGAATTCCTTTCCAAATCTATCTCGGTTCTCACAGGGAAGCAATGTGCTAGATGTTGCTGCTTGTAACATATAATGTTTCTTGGGAGAGATCCCTTTGTCTTCAACTCAGCTGAACAGGCCAACGTAGAAAAAAGGGAGCCTATCTCCACCGTGAGAAACCATGCTGCAGGAAGTATTCCAATCAAAAACAAACTTATCTCACGGGGAAACAATGTGCTACCATTCCTGCTTCCAACAGAGATGGTGTTCTTTCGAGAGGTATGTGTGTTTCTTGAAATCTGCGGAATAGGCCTATTGGAAACAAAGTGAGCCTATGTCTACATTGAAAGACCTAAACTGCCTGAAGTACTCCTTTCAAATAGTAACTCAGCTCTCTCACAGAATCAATGTGCTACATGCTGCAGCGTCTAATCTAGATGGTTTCCTTTTAGAGATACATGTGTTTCTTCAATTCACCTGATTGTGTGTATTGGGAACAAAGTGAGCCAACCCACCCTTGGAAAACGTAAGTTGCAGGAAGTCTTTCTTTGACAAACTTACTAAATTCTCACAGGGAAACAATGCCCGAATATTCCTGCTTCCAACAGAGATGGCTTTCTTTGGAGAGATATATGTGTTTCTTCAAATGTGCTGAATAGGCCTACTTGGAACAAAGTGTGCCTATCTCTACATTGAAAATCCTCAGTTGCCCGAAGTACTCCTTTCAAGTACTAACTCAGATCTCACAGAGAAACCATGTGCTACATGCTGCAGCTTCTAATCCCGATGGTTTCCTTTTAGAAATACATGTGTTTCTTCAATTCACATGAAGGTGTGTATTGGGAACAAAGTGAGTCAACCCAACCTTGGAAAACGTAAATTGCAGGAAGTATTCCCTTGCAAAACCTATTCAATTCGAAGTTGGAAACAATATGGGGGATGCTCCTTCTTCCACAGAGATGTTTTCTTTGAGAGACACACGTGTTTCTTCAAGTTAGCTGGACAGGCCTATTTGCTTACTGACTGTAACATATAAGATTTCTTTGGAGAGATACATGTGTTTCTTCAATGCAGCTGAAAAATGCCAATGTGGAAATAAGGGAGCCTCTCTCCACCATGAAGCACCCTGTTGCAGGAAGTATTCCATTTACAAACAAACACAATCTCCCAGGGAGACAATGTGCTATTACTCATGCTTCCAGCAGAGATGGTTTTTTTGGAGAAATATATGTGTTTCTTCAAATCTGCTGAACAGGCCTATTAGGAACAAAGAGAGCCTATGTCTACATTGAAAAAGCTAAATTGCCTGAAGTACTCCTTTCAAATATTAACTCAGCTGTCTCAGGGAAACAATGAGCTGCACGGTACAGCTTCTAACATAGATGGTTTCCTTTTAGAGGTACGTGTGTTTCTTCAACTCACCTGCCTGTGTCTATCTGGAAAAAAGTGAGCCTATCCCAACCTTGAAAACCCTAAGCTGTAGGAAGTATTCCTATGCAAAGCCTTCTCAATTCTTACTGGGATACAATGTGGTGGATTCTCCTGCTTCTCACACAGATGTTTTCTGTCAAAAGACACATGTGTTTGTTCAAATTAGCCGGGGAGGCCTATTTGGAACAAACAACCCTTTGTTCCCCTTGCAAATTCTGAATGGTGGGAAGAAATTCTTTTAAAATACTCATTTTTAACAGGGAAGCAATGTGCTAGATGTTGAAGATTGTAACATAGATAGTTTTCTTTGCAGAGACACTGATGTTTTTACAACTTAGCTCACAGGCCTACATGGAAGATAGAGAGCCTATCTCCCTTTGAAAAACGTAAGTTGCCCAAAGTATTCCTTTTAAAATGAAACTCAATTCTCTGAGGGAAAGAATGTGCTATATGCTCCTGATTCTGACTCAAGTGGTTTCTTTTGAGATACATGAGTTCCTTTAACTCTGCTGAAAGGGCCTATTTGGAACAAACAGCCTATCTCCACCTTGAATTTCAAAGATGCAGGAAGTACTGCTTTCAAAAACTTACTGGTTTTTACACGGGTAAACAATGAAGTACATGGCGAAGTTTGTAATCTAGTTGGTTTTCGTTTAGTGCTCCATGTGTTTCTTGAACTCATCTGAATAGGCCCATTTGGAACAAAGAGAGCCTACGTTCACTTTGAAAAATGTAATTTATAGGAAGTACTCCTATCAATAATTAACTCTCTTCTCAGAGGTATACTAGGTCCTAGATTCTATAGCTTGTATCACAGATAGTTTACAGTCAAGAGATAAATGTGTTTCTTCAACTTGCCTGAATAGGCCTATTTCAAAAAAAAGAGCTGATTTTCCCTTTGAAAAACCTAAGTCACAGGAAGTATTCCTTCAAAAACCAGCTCAATTCTCGCAGTGAAACAAGCTCCTAGATGCTGCAGTTTTGAACATAGATGGTTTTCTTTGGACAGATACATGTCTTTGTTCACCTCAGCTGAATAGACCTATTTGTTACAAAGAGAGCCTCTCTCCACCTTGAAAAACCTAAGTTGCCAAAGTGTTCATTTTCTATGTACTGAATACTCAGAGGGAAACAATGTGCTACATGTTGCAGCTTCTAGCATTGATGGTTTTCTGGAGATATAAATCTGTTTCTTCACATCAGCTGAATGGTCTTATTTGAAAAAAGGTAAACTTATCTCAACCTTGAAACATACGTTGCTGGAAAGTAGGACGTTCAGGAACATACTCCACTGTCACAGGGAAATAATGTGCTAGAAGCTCCTGCTTCTACTACAGATGATTTCCTTTCTAGAGATACATGTGTTTCTTCCAATTAGCTGAAAAGACCTAATTGAAAAAAGCGAGATTTCTCCACCTTCAAAATTCTCACTGGCAGAGAGTATTTCTTAGGAAAATTAACTACTCTCCATCAGAGAAACAACAGCAAGATACTGAAGCTTGTCACACAGACAGTTTTCTTTTCTTTGGAGAGATTTCTTTGCTCTTTCAACTCAGGTTCGTAGGCCTAGTTGGAACACAGAAAGCCAATCTCCACATTGAAAAACCTACGTTCCCATATGTATTCCTTTGAAAAAGGAAATCCATTTTCATCAGAAAACAATGTACGAGATGCTGAGCTTCTACAATACATGGTTCTCTTGGAGAGATAAATGTGTTGCTTCAACTCAGCTGAATTTGCCTCTTTGGAACAATGTGATGTCATGTGAACCTTGGAAAACGTCCGTCGCGGGAAGTAGTCCTTGCAAAACCGTACTCAATTTTCTCAGGAGACAATGGGCTAGATGCTCCTATTTCTGAAACAGACGGTTTTCTTTCAAGTTATGCATGTGTTTCTTTAAATTAGCTGGCTAGGCCTATTTTGAACAAAGAGATTTTATCTCCATATTGAGAAACTGAAGTTGCTCTAGGTATTTCATTGACAAACTACACTCAATCTGACAAGGAAACAATGTGTTAGATATTCCTTCTGGTAACATAGATGGTTTTCTTCGGAGAGAAACACGTGTTTGTTCAAATCAGCTGAAAAGGCCTCCATGATACAAAGGGATCCTATCTCCATCCTGAAAAACCTAAGTTGCAAGAAGTATTCCTTTTAAATCTACTGACTACTCACATGGAAACAATATGCTAGATGCTGCAGCTTGTAGTTAGACGGTTTTCTTTGGAGAGACACATGTGTTTCTTCACCTCAGCTGAATTGACCTGTTTGGAACCAAGAGAGTCTACCTCCACCTTGAAAATCCTAACTTGCAGGAAGTATTTCTTTGAAAAAACTGGCAAAAGTCTCCCAGGGTGACAATGTTCTTATTCTCCAGGGTCAAACAGAGATGGTTTTCTTTCAGGAGATACATGTGTTCCTTTAAGTCATATAGAAAGGCCTATTTTGTAACAAAGAGCCCATATCCACATTGAATGACCTATGTTGCAGGAGGAATTCCTTTCCAAATCTATCTCGGTTCTCACAGGGAAGCAATGTGCTAGATGTTGCTGCTTGTAACATATAATGTTTCTTGGGAGAGATCCCTTTGTCTTCAACTCAGCTGAACAGGCCAACGTAGAAAAAAGGGAGCCTATCTCCACCGTGAGAAACCATGCTGCAGGAAGTATTCCAATCAAAAACAAACTTATCTCACGGGGAAACAATGTGCTACCATTCCTGCTTCCAACAGAGATGGTGTTCTTTCGAGAGGTATGTGTGTTTCTTGAAATCTGCGGAATAGGCCTATTGGAAACAAAGTGAGCCTATGTCTACAT